>NC_091979.1:302403517-302570467 GCF_044704955.1 Pristiophorus japonicus | reverse complement strand
GAGGGGGACGGTGAGGAGGAGGTGAGGGGGACGGTGAGGAGGAGGAGAGGGGGACAGTGGTGAGGAGGAGGAGGAGGAGGAGAGGGGGACGGTGAGGAGGAGGAGGAGGTGAGGGGGACGGTGAGGAGGAGGAGAGGGGGACAGTGGTGAGGAGGAGGAGGAGGAGGAGAGGGGGACGGTGAGGAGGAGGAGAGGGGGACGGTGAGGAGGAGGAGGAGGGGGGACGGTGAGGAGGAGGAGGAGGAGGAGAGGGGGACGGTGAGGAGGAGGAGGAGGAGGAGGAGAGAGGACGGTCAGGAGGAGGGGGAGGAGGACGGTGTGGAGGAGGACGGAGAGGGGGACGGTGAGGAGGACAGGAGGAGGAGGAGAGGAGGGGACGGTGAGGAGGAGGAGAGGGGGACGGTGAGGAGGAGGAGGAGAGGGGGACGGTGAGGAGGACGGTGAGGAGGAGGAGAGGGGGACGGTGAGGAGGAGGAGGAGGGGGACGGTGAGGAGGAGGAGAGGGGGACGGTGAGGAGGAGGAGAGGGGGACGGTGAGGAGGAGGAGAGGGGGACGGTGAGGAGGAGGAGAGGGGGACGGTGAGGAGGAGGAGAGGGGGACGGTGAGGAGGAGGAGAGGGGGACGGTGAGGAGGAGGAGAGGGGGACGGTGAGGAGGAGGAGAGGGGGACGGTGAGGAGGAGGAGAGGGGGACGGTGAGGAGGAGGAGAGGGGGACGGTGAGGAGGAGGAGAGGGGGACGGTGAGGAGGAGGAGAGGGGGACGGTGAGGAGGAGGAGAGGGGGACGGTGAGGAGGAGGAGAGGGGGAGGAGGAGGAGAGGGGGACGGTGAGGAGGAGGAGAGGGGGACGGTGAGGAGGAGGAGAGGGGGACGGTGAGGAGGAGGAGAGGGGGACGGTGAGGAGGAGGAGAGGGGGACGGTGAGGAGGAGGAGAGGGGGACGGTGAGGAGGAGGAGAGGGGGACGGTGAGGAGGAGGAGAGGGGGACGGTGAGGAGGAGGAGAGGGGGACGGTGAGGAGGAGGAGAGGGGGACGGTGAGGAGGAGGAGAGGGGGACGGTGAGGAGGAGGAGAGGGGGACGGTGAGGAGGAGGAGAGGGGGACGGTGAGGAGGAGGAGAGGGGGACGGTGAGGAGGAGGAGAGGGGGACGGTGAGGAGGAGGAGAGGGGGACGGTGAGGAGGAGGAGAGGGGGACGGTGAGGAGGAGGAGAGGGGGACGGTGAGGAGGAGGAGAGGGGGACGGTGAGGAGGAGGAGAGGGGGACGGTGAGGAGGAGGAGAGGGGGACGGTGAGGAGGAGGAGAGGGGGACGGTGAGGAGGAGGAGAGGGGGACGGTGAGGAGGAGGAGAGGGGGACGGTGAGGAGGAGGAGAGGGGGACGGTGAGGAGGAGGAGAGGGGGACGGTGAGGAGGAGGAGAGGGGGACGGTGAGGAGGAGGAGAGGGGGACGGTGAGGAGGAGGAGAGGGGGACGGTGAGGAGGAGGAGAGGGGGACGGTGAGGAGGAGGAGAGGGGGACGGTGAGGAGGAGGAGAGGGGGACGGTGAGGAGGAGGAGAGGGGGACGGTGAGGAGGAGGAGAGGGGGACGGTGAGGAGGAGGAGAGGGGGACGGTGAGGAGGAGGAGAGGGGGACGGTGAGGAGGAGGAGAGGGGGACGGTGAGGAGGAGGAGAGGGGGACGGTGAGGAGGAGGAGAGGGGGACGGTGAGGAGGAGGAGAGGGGGACGGTGAGGAGGAGGAGAGGGGGACGGTGAGGAGGAGGAGAGGGGGACAGTGGTGAGGAGGAGGAGAGGGGGACAGTGGTGAGGAGGAGGAGAGGGGGACAGTGGTGAGGAGGAGGAGAGGGGGACAGTGGTGAGGAGGAGGAGAGGGGGACAGTGGTGAGGAGGAGGAGAGGGGGACAGTGGTGAGGAGGAGGAGAGGGGGACAGTGGTGAGGAGGAGGAGAGGGGGACAGTGGTGAGGAGGAGGAGAGGGGGACAGTGGTGAGGAGGAGGAGGAGGAGGAGAGGGGGACGGTGAGGAGGAGGAGGAGGTGAGGGGGACGGTGAGGAGGAGGAGAGGGGGACAGTGGTGAGGAGGAGGAGGAGGAGAGGGGACAGTGGTGAGGAGGAGGAGGAGGAGAGGGGGACAGTGGTGAGGAGGAGGAGGAGGAGAGGGGGACGGTGAGGAGGAGGAGGAGGGGGGGACGGTGAGGAGGAGGAGGAGGAGAGGGGGACGGTGAGGAGGAGGAGGAGGAGGAGGAGAGGTACGGTCAGGAGGAGGGGAGGAGGACGGTGTGGAGGAGGACGAGAGGGGGACGGTGAGGAGGAGGAGGAGGAGGTGGGGACGGTGAGGAGGAGGAGAGGGGGACGGTGAGGAGGAGGAGGAGAGGGGGACGGTGAGGAGGAGGAGGAGAGGGGGACGGTGAGGAGGACGGTGAGGAGGAGGAGGAGGAGAGGGGGACGGTGAGGAGGAGGAGGAGAGGGGGACGGTGAGGAGGAGGAGAGGGGGACGGTGAGGAGGAGGAGGAGAGGGGGACGGTGAGGAGGAGGAGGAGAGGGGGACGGTGAGGGTGAGGAGGAGGTGGAGGAGAGGGGGACGGTGAGGAGGAGGAGAGGGGGACGGTGAGGAGGAGGAGAGGGGACGGTGAGGAGGAGGAGAGGGGGACGGTGAGGAGGAGGAGAGGGGGACGGTGAGGAGGAGGAGAGGGGGATGGTGAGGAGGAGGAGAGGGGGACGGTCAGGAGGAGGACGGTGAGGAGGAGGAGGAGAGGGGGACGGTGAGGAGGAGGAGGAGGAGAGGGGGACGGTGAGGAGGAGGAGGAGGAGAGGGGGACGGTGAAGAGGAGAGGGGGACAGTGAGGAGGAGGAGAGGGGGACGGTGAGGAGGAGGAGGAGAGAGGGGGACGGTGAGGAGGAGGAGGAGAGAGGGGGACGGTGAGGAGGAGGAGGAGGAGAGGGGGACGGTGAGGAGGAGGAGAGAGGGACGGTGAGGAGGAGAGGGGGACGATGAGGAGGAGGAGGAGGAGGAGAGGGGGACGATGAGGAGGAGGAGGAGGAGAGGGGACGGTGAGGAGGAGGAGGAGAGGGGGACAGTGAGGAGGAGGAGAGGGGGACGGTGAGGAGGAGGAGGAGGAGAGGGGGACGGTGAGGAGGAGGAGGAGGAGAGGGGGACGGTGAGGAGGAGGAGAGGGGGACGGTGAGGAGGAGAGGGGGACGATGAGGAGGAGGAGGAGGAGAGGGGGACGGTGAGGAGGAGGAGGAGAGGGGGACAGTGAGGAGGAGGAGAGGGGGACGGTGAGGAGGAGGAGGAGGAGAGGGGGACGGTGAGGAGGAGGAGGAGGAGAGGGGGACGGTGAGGAGGAGGAGGAGGAGGAGGTGGAGGAGGAGGACGGTGAGGAGGAGGAGGAGGAGGAGAGGTGGACGGTGAGGAGGAGGAGAGGGGACGGTGAGGAGGAGGAGGAGGTGAGGGGGACGGTGAGGAGGAGAGGGGGACGGTGGTGAGGAGGAGGAGGAGGAGAGGGGGATGGTGAGGAGGAGGAGGAGAGGGGGATGGTGAGGAGGAGGAGGAGAGGGGGACGGTGAGGAGGAGGAGGAGGACGGTGAGGAGGAGGAGGAGAGGGGGACGGTGAGGAGGAGGAGGAGAGGGGGACGGTGGTGAGGAGGAGGAGAGGGGGACGGTCAGGAGGAGGGGGAGGAGGACGGTGAGGAGGAGGAGGAGAGGGGGACGGTGAGGAGGAGGAGGAGAGGGGGACGGTGAGGCGGAGGAGGAGGAGGAGGAGGAGGAGAGGGGGACGGTGAGGCGGAGGAGGAGGAGAGGGGGACGGTGAGGAGGAGGAGGAGGGCGGTGAGGAGGAGGAGGAGAGGGGAACGGTAAGGAGGAGGAGGAGGAGAGGGGGACAGAGAGGAGGAGGAGAGGGGGATGGTGAGGAGGAGGAGGAGGCGAGGGGGACGGTGAGGAGGAGGAGGAGGAGAGGGGGACGGTGAGGAGGAGGAGGAGGAGGAGGAGGAGAGGGGGACGGTGGTGAGGAGGAGAGGGGGACGGTGAGGAGGAGGAGGAGAGGGGGACGGTGAGGAGGAGGAGGAGAGGGGGACGGTGAGGAGGAGGAGGGGAGGGGGACGGTGAGGAGGAGGAGATGGGGAGGAGGAGTGGGGGGGGGAGGAAGAGGAGGGGAAGGGGTGTGGGGGTGAGGAGGAGGGGGTGAGGGGGAGCGGGGGGGAGAGGAGGGGATGGGGTAAGAGGAGGAGGAGGAGGAGGAGGAGGAGAGGGGGAGTTGGGGGTGGGAAGAGGAGGAGGAGGAGAGGGGGGGTTGGGGGTGGGAAGAGGAGGAGGAGGAGGGGGTGGGAGGAAGAGGAGGAGGGGATGGGGGAGGAAGAGGAGGAGGAGGGAGTGGGGGGGGGAGAGAAGCGGGGGCGGGTTGGAAGAGGAGGAGGAGGGGAAGGGGAAAGGCGCTGGGGGAAGAGTAGGAGGAGAGGGGGACGGTGAGGAGGAGGAGGAGGAGGAGAGGGGGACAGGGAGGTGGAGGAGGAGAGGGGGACGGTGAGGAGGAGGAGAGGGGGACGGTGAGGAGGAGGAGAGGGGGACGGTGAGGAGGAGGAGAGGGGGACGGTGAGGAGGAGGAGAGGGGGACGGTGAGGAGGAGGAGGAGGCGGAGGAGGAGAGGGGGGGGTTAAGGACGAGGAGGAAAGGGGGGGAAGAGGAAGAGGAGGTGGAGGGGAAGGGGTGTGGGGATGAGGAGGAGGGGTGGGGGGGAGCGGGGGGAGAGGAGGGGATGGGGTAAGAGGAGGAGGAGGAGAGGGGGTGTTGGGGGTGGGAAGAGGAGGAGGAGGTGGTGGGGAGCAGGGTGAGGGGGGAAGAGGAGGAGGGGGTGGGGGGGAGAGGAGGAGGAGGGGGGCGGGTGGGAAGAGGAGGAGGGGAAGGGGGAAGGCGGTGGGGAAAGTGGAGGAAGGAGGAAGGGGGAAGAGGAGGAGGAGGAGGAGGTGTGGGGGGGAAAAGTAGGAGAGGGGAGAGAGAAGAGGGGGAGGCTGAACGGGCCCCGCCGATGTGGAGCGAACGGGGGGGGAGGAGGCAGCGAGGTGGGGGAGCGGGAGCTGAACGGGAGGGGTCAGGAGGTGGAGCGGCAGCTGAATGGGAGCCGGGGGTGGGTGGATGGAGGGAGTGGGAACTGAACGAGATGGGGGGAGGCCAGAGTCCGGTCTTCACCCGGGGGGCCCATTCGGCCAGGGCTAGGAGCGGCATGCTTCGGGCCCCTCACGCAGCCTCGGGGGCGAGGAGCTACTGCACATGCGCGCACACTCCAGCGTGCATGTGCAGATGTCCCGGCACTGTTTTCAGCTCCGGGACCTGGCTCTGTCCCCAACCCCTCGTGCTGCGCTATGCCAAGCACGAAGACGTCCTGAGAAGCTCGCAGAATCACAAGTTAAGTTTTCGGCGTCCTTTTTATTCCAGAAATTCGGCGCAACTTTTGGATGTGTGCCGTTCTTACAGTGGGCGGAAACTTGGGCCCTTAGTAGCTGGAGGGCCTGCCAGGTTGGGTATCTCGCCCCCGCTTGGTAATTCGGCGATGTCACTGTTCTGAAGTGTCCCCACACACTTCAATGGAGTAGACACTGAGAAACTATTTCCTTTGGTGGGGCAATCTGGAACAAGGCAGCAGAACCTTAAAATTAGAGCTCGGCCGTTCAGAAGTGAAATCAGGAACCACATTTTCACACAAAAGGGTAGTGGGAATCTGGAACATGATCCTCCAAAAGACTGTGGATGCTGGGGGCCAATTGGAGCATTCGAAACGGCGATCGACAGATTCTTACAACACCTAGATTAGATTACCCCTCAACCTTCTAAATTCAAGGAAATGCAAGCTCGGTTTATGTAACCTGTTCTCCTAATTTAACCCTTTAAGCCATGGTATTCTAGTAAGTTTGTGCTGTGCCAATCTATCCTTTCTAAGTTGTGGTGTCCAAAACCTTTGTTAGCATTTCAACTTCCCGTTTAGGCATTATTGACATGGAAACTTGTTGGGGGAAGGGAAAGAACTGTGTCTAAAAATGGCGTGGGACTTTATCAGGAAGCTTAGAAAATAAGCTATCAAAAAATGGGGTGTTAGTTTATGCAACGATATCCCCGTACAGTTCATAATCTCAGCCAGTCCACTGAAGCAAGCAGGTGTTTCCTACATCGGGAGAGGGGAAAATGGTGGTAAGTTGGGTCAAGCTGTGTTTGCACATTGTACAGTGACTGATTTACAGAGCGCATTAGACACAAGCTTGTATTCAGGTTGTCTCCTATCCCAGGGCATGAAAGAGAGCCTTTAAAACCTTTCTAACTTGGTGTTACTCCTTCAAACTGTTGAAAATTGTACATTATTTTCAAATCGTTCCTTGGCCTCACCCACCCCCCAAATCTCTCTAACCTCCTCTAACCCTACAATAAGAACATAAGAAATAGGAGCAGGAGTAGGACATATGGCCATTCAAGCTTGCTCCACCATTCAATAAGATCATGGCTGATCTGATCATGGACTCAGCTCCACTTCCCTGCCCGCTCCCATAACCCCTTATTCCCTTATCATTTAAGAAACTTTCTATTCTGTCTTAAATTCATTCAATGACCCAGCTTCCACAGCTCTCTTGAGGCAGCGAATTCCACAGATCCACAACCCTCTGAGAGAAGATCCTCATCTTTGTTTTAAATGGACAGCCCCTTATTCTAAGATCATGCCCTCTAGTTCGAGTCTCTCCCATCAGTGGAAACATCCTCTCTGCATCCACCTTTTCAAGCCCCCTCATAATCTTATACGTTTCGATAAGATCACCTCTCATTCTTCTGAATTCCATTCAGTAAAGGCCCAGCCTACTCGACCTTTCCTCATAAGTCAAATCCCCTCATCCCCAGAATCAACCTTGTGAACCTTCTCTGAACTGTCTCCAAAGCAAGTATATCCTTTTGTAAATATGGAAACTAAAACTGCATGCAGTATTCCAGGTGTGGCCTCACCAATATCTTATATAGCTGTAGCAAGACTTCCCTGCTTTTATACTCCATCCCCTTTGCAATAAAGGCCACAATACCATTGGCCTTCCTGATCACTTGCTGTACCTGCATACTATCCTTCTGTACTGCGGCACTTTGCAATCTTTCTCCATTTAAATAATAACTTGCTCTTTGATTTTTTTCTGCCAAAGTGCATGACCACACACTTTCCAACATTATATTCCATCTGCCAAATTTTTGCCCAATCGCTTAGCTTGTCTATGTCCTTTTGCAGATTTTTGGTGTCCGCCTCGCACATTGCTTTTCCTTCCATCTTTGTATCGTCAGCAAACTTGGCTACGTTACACTCAGTCCCTTCTTCCAAGTCGTTAATATAGATTGTAAATATATGGGGTCCTAGCACTGATCTCTGCAGCACCCCACTAGTTACTGGATGCCAACCAGAGAATGAACCATTTACCCCGACTCTCTGTTAGTTAGTCAATCCTCTCTCCATGCTAATATATTACCCCCAACCCCGTGAACTTTTATCATGTGCAGTAACCTTTTATGTGGCACCTTGTCAAATGCCTTCTGGAAGTCCAAATACACCACATTCACTGGTTCCCCTTTATCCACCCTGTTCGTTACATCCTCAAGAACTTCCAGCAAATTTGTCAAACATGACTTCGCCTTCATAAATCCATGCCGATTCTGCCTGACCGAATTTTGCTTTTCCAAATGTCCTGCTACTGCTTCTTTAATAACGGACTCCAACATTTTCCCAACCACAGATGTTAGGCTAACTGGTCTATAGTTTCCTGCTTTTTGTCTGCCTCCTTTTTTAAATAGGGGTGTTACATTTGCAGTTTTCCAATCTGCTGGGACCTCCCCAGAATCCAGGGAATTTTGGTAAATTACAACCAATGCATCCACAATCCCTGCCGCTACTTCTCTTAAGACCCAAGGATGTAAGCCATCAGTTCCAGGGGATTTATCTGCCTTTAGTCCCATTATCTTACTGAGTACCACCCCCTATAGCCCCTTGACTATCCACTGTTGGGATATTGTTAGTGTCCTCTACCGTAAAGATTGATACAAAATATTTGTTCAGAATTTCTGCAATCTCCATGTTCCCCATTACTAATTCCCCGTCTCGTCCTCTAAGGGACCAACATTTACTTTAGCCACTCTTTTCCTTTTTATATATCTGTAGAGATTCTTGCTATCTGCTTTTATATTTTGTGCTAGTTTACTTTCATAGTCTATCTTCCCTTTCTTAATAATTTTTTTAGTCATTCTTTGCTGGTTTTTAAAAGCTTCCCAATCTTCTGTCCTCCCACTAGTTTTGGCCACTTTGTATGCCCTTGTTTTTAATTGGATACTGTCCTTTATTTCTTTAGTTAGCCATGGATGGCTATCTTTTCTCTCACACCCTTTCCTCCTCACTGGAATATAGAGCTCCTCCAATTCGGCATCTAGCCCATCCCCGATTTTAATCATTCCGCCATCAGTGGCCATGCCTTCAGCTGCGAAGGCCCTAAGCTCTAGAATTCGCTGCCCAAACCTCTCCACCTTTCTACTTCTCTTTCCTCCTTTAAAATGCTCCTTAACACCTGCCGCTGTCTTCTGCCCAAATAGCCCCTAGGGTGGCTCGGTGTCAAATTTTGTTTGATAACACATCTGTGAAGCGCCCTGGGATGTTTTACTATGTCAAAGGTGCTATATAAGTGCAAATTATTGTTGACGGGATAACTAATGGTGCTGCATCTCAGTCAAGGAGTGGGAAAATCATCTGCATTAGAATGCTGAACTCCCAGGTACACTTTATTGTAAGTGGTCCCACTGGCATTTTAGTTGCTCACCTGCCATAAAGTCTGTAAAACGTTGTTCAGGTTTGACCTCCCAAATCCGGAGTTCCAAACTCCAGAATGTTCTGAAATCCAGACATCGCGATAATCCATGGAGGGGTTGTCTGAAATCCAGACATTTTAAAAACGGTGATATTTTTTCTGTATTTTTCGCCAAAAATACCGCTAATCATTCCGCTATTTTTTTTAAAGTTCCAGGCGTAAAAATTAGCGGAAACCACAGTCCTCGTCAACTTTAGTCCGAGGCTGATTACCGCTGTGGGAGAGGCCGTGGGAGGGGGAGAGAACACAAAAAAAAAATTAAAAAATCACAAGACACTTGAAGCGCTGAAAAAGAATTAAAAATAAAAACTTTAACTTTATTTTTCAGTTTTTCATACCTACCGCTGTCCCAATGGCTGCAACGCAGATTTTTCCCAGGCATTTTTTTTCTAACTAACTACAGGTCACGGCTGAGCCAAATAGGTTTTTTTCACTCGTAAATAATCCCCGATACAGCACAGATACACACACTCAAAAAAAAAAAAATTACAAAACATTCACAGGACACTCTCTGGCGTTTTTTTTTCCGGCCAGAATACGGCCGGCCGATGGGTTCCGAAATTCAGAAATACCTGAACCTCGGCCCGGGCGTTTCTGGATTCGGGGTGTGGGAAATACGTTCCAAAATATCCGAAATACGGAATGCTCTTGGTCCCAAAGTTTCCAGATTTTGGAGGTCGAACCTGTACTGGCGATTGCATATCATTGGCAAATCGCATTTGCACGAATGCATCTGCTATAAGAGGTGGGGACTGTAAATTACTTTTCAGGAAGATATTTGCGAATTGGCAACTGCCGCATGAAACCTGCATCATTCTTTAAAAAGATTTTTGTGACGTTTAAAAAGTTTACACCAGACAGACCTGGGCAATAAAGCAGGAAATTAATGACCTCAATAATAATGGTCACAGCTACAATGACCAAGCATCTAGTAGTGACCGTATCAACGTGAGGTATGAAGTAAGCACAACATTTTGCCATCTGTAGTGACTACAGGTGAAGAGGGGAGTGAGCTGAAGTTTATGAACAGTTGACAGTTCTGTAGGGAGACAGAAATTAATGGATAAATATTTTTGAAAGATGCACAAACGAAAAAAGCAGATAGAGGTCGTATACAAAATCAGTGAGTCCAACTAATTCACATGAGGGATCGTGTCTAATTTGGTCCCAAATGGAGGAAGTTAAACTGAAGGGGGTGGGATGGGGGGAAAACTGCATTTCTCCAGTGCAGAGGACACTTGCAGAAAAGGATAACCTAAGGCCTCATAATTTTTCTGGCCTAAGTCCAACCACTTGGGTTGGGCCCCAGTAAAAAACTCTCCTAGCCTGTTGTGCTTGTCTAGCTAAGGTAAATCTGGGGAAAAAAACTCTCTCAGTATTTTGCTCCCTTCTCCACTTCTATCTCTCTCAGACCTTCCTCCACCAGTTTGCTATTTCACTAACTTTTGCTCGCTGTCTTTTTCACTTCTGTTTTTGCATATTATCCCTTATTTTTGTTTCTTTTGTGCGCGAAGGGCCTCTTTCATTTTCTTTCGTTCCCTCATCCTTCACTGTTTCTTCTGTTTGCTCTCTCTTCCACTTATTTTTTTAGCTTCTTGTTTCCAGCAATTCTTTTTTTCACTCGCTGCCTCCTTCGCCTGTTTCATTCACACAGTCTTTTCCTTCGCTTCTGTTTCTGAAGCCCACTCTCTTGTACGCCTCGACCACTCACTCTTTCATCTCCTGTCCACTCGCATGTTGTTCCATCACTTCTGTTTCTTCCTTGTGCACTCCTTCACTTTCCACTTTCCCTTTCCTAACTGGTTTACCTTTCTCTCCTTTTTGTCCCTGCAACACACTCACTACTCTTGGGGAAGGAGGGAGTGTCTGGTGGGCCAGAAACCCCAGAGAGCAGAAGGGAGCAGGCTATTTAAATGGGGGGGGGCAGTCAGAACATTGGAAGAGGCAGAAATCGGTAGAATTCTAAAAGGAGAAGGAGAGGAAAGGAGCTTGACGAGGACTCCAGCTAATTGGGAGGAGCCACTTCAACACCATGGCATCAACACATCGTCCGGGTTAATTTTTGAGCACATGTTACATCCTGCCATCCTTTCACAGACCCCAACACTTGGGCTCCTCTGTTCCTTACTTTGGGAACCACTGATGTGAAGAAAAAGAAATGAAAAACAGTTTTTTTGTTTATTTCCATTGACCTTTATGCAGCCAATTTACGAAAAATCGTGACCGATGTAAAGCGGGCTGCTGAGTCACTATCGCCCGTTTTACACTATCGTACAAAGTCAAAATGAAAGTGTGGGGAGAGCAGACAAATCAACATTTCATGCCGGGCCCTTCAAAACATGAGGATGCAGCCTGCAATATTGAGTTGCCTGCTCTCCACAGAGAAATCAGAGCATTGGGCTCAATTTTCCCTGGTTACTTGCGCTGTTTGTTTTGGCGTGTGCTATTTTTTCTGGCGTATTTATTTTTTTTCCAAGTTCCCCCCTGCGATCTGTGCCGGCGTAACTGACTCAGTTACGATTTTTCTAGGCCGGTTTTTTCAATTGTTCGTAGTTTGGCCAACGTTTTTTTTTTCTCTTAGGTCAGCGTATCTGACCACTCCTGAAAAACCTTCTGGTGAGTTAAAAAACCAGCGCACATTCACAAATCAGCACTGAAAGATACCGTTGTTTTTAAATCGAAGATTTTGGAGGGAGTCAAGAACACTGTCAAAAATCAATAATAAAGTTCAACTTTTTTTTAACCTGTCAATGTAGAAGTGTAAATTTGTTGGATTTCAGAAGTTTTCTAATTTTTTTACTCACTCGCAAGCCACCAGCGAAAGTCTTGAAGCAAGGCTGGAGGGTCGTAGATTTGGCCGGCAGAATCGGCCTCGTGCCCGGACACACCGGCTCGGGGTTAGGCTACAAAACAAGGCAGGGGGGATGAGAGCGAGAGAGAGAACGCGAGGTGCCGATCAGAAGCTTGGAACCCGGGGAGGGAGAGAGAGAGAAGTCACTCCGCAATTATTAAAGGCTGGGTAGAGTAGAGCAGAATAGCCGATCGGAAGGCTTGAAGCCCAGGGAGGGAGAGAGAGAGAAGTCACAAGACCTTTGGATGTGGTCCATCCATACAGACCTGGAGAGATACAACTGCGATCCTGTGTTGCCTGCTTTCCTGTCGTTTTGAGCTTCTTTCAAAGGTTAAATGTAAGTATGGGGGCAGTACTGACAATGCCATACCTTGTGCGAGCCTTCTGCATTATGGTGCTACGTCGGAGACAATTGATTCGACTTCATCGCATCAGGAACATTAGAGCCCGTAGGGTGCTGGGCAGGAGGCCTTAACCACCTCAGGTATATCGAGACAGACGTTCGTACCTCCACCTGAGTGATGCAGACTGTGTCAGAAGGCTGCGTTTCTGCAAAGAAGTTGTAAGTGAGATCTGAGAGTTGGTCAAAGCAAACCTGCTACCTGCAATCTGCTTCAGGAGGACTGCTTTGTCAGTTGAAGTGAAGGTAACAGCTGCACTTTCATTCTATGCCTCCGGGTCGTTTCAAGCTACAACTGGGGATGTGTGCGCCATCTCTCAACATGTAACACGTCTCCATTCGCCAGGTGACGGCTGTACTGTATGCGCGGAGGAATGACTTCATAAAGTTCCCCATGACTGCCCAAGCAATCCATGACTGATGTGGGCTTCTCCAGGATTGCTGGCTTCCCAAAGGTACAGGGCTGCATTGATTGTACCCACATCGCCTTGCGAGCACCTTTGAAGGATTCCAAGATGTACAAAAACAGAAAAGGCTTCCACTCCATTAATGTACAGCTCGTGTGTGATGACATGCATCATATCATGTTAGTCGATGCGAGATACCCTGGCAGCACCCATGATCCTACGCGACAGAGTTATATCTGCCATGTTTCGGCAGCAGCCAGAAGGGCAGAGCTGGCTAGTGGGAGACAAACGGTATGGCCTCGCCACCTGGCTTATGACTCCCCTACACGTAACCCGGATGGAAGCTGACCGTCAATACATCGCACATTGCAATGCACAGCATCATTGAGAGGACCATTGGTATATTGAAGCAGCGTTTCCGATGCCTGGACCATTCCGGGGGCTACTTGCTGTACCCCCCTGAGATTGTCGGTCAGTTCACTGTTGTGTGCTGCATGCTGCATAACTTAGTCATCATGAGGCAGCAGCAGCTGGTAGTGGAAGAACTACGGGCGGTGAGAGTGACTGATGATGATGATGTGGAAGATGCAGGTGAGGAGGATGAGGAAGCCATGCAAGTGCCTGAGACCGGAGCACGACGGCGGAGGAGGGCGGGCCATCGTGCCCCTTTAACAATTGATCAAGCCCTGCACCAGCAGCTCATCTGTGAACGCTTTACTGATGCTGGAGGCTCAGTGACAACTATTCCAAATGGACATGTTTACTGTTTGGAGCTGTTCTGTAATGTTGTGTTGTGTTAATGGAACATAATTCTGTTTTAATGTAAAATATATTTTATTCAAAAGTTTACAATGTACTTAACTTTAATAAAATTATTCTTGTATCAAACTTTACTTTAATATCACTTTTTAAGATCACTTAAAAACTTTATTGCTTATAAACTTGTAAATTTACATAACTTACAAAAAAATTTTTAAGAACAGTTACAACAGTAACAATAATATTAACAGCAGCAAAGAAAGGCTGCACCCATCTCTCATCCCCCTTATTCTAAGACCGCCCGCTACATTTGGCCTTGGACTCTCCACCACCCCTGCCTGCTTGATTCTATCAATAGGCACAGCACTCCTCTCACACACACAACTGGCTCTTTAAAAATGGCCGATTGCCAAATCCGAGCTGTACTGAGCATGTGCGTACATTGGAGCGACATCAAAAACTTAACTTTTTTTCGCGCATGCGCAGAAGGTGCAGCTTCATTTTTTGGCTCCACCCCCCGAGGCGACTGGACATGCTGCGCGGCACCAAATTCGAATTATACATCGGGGAAACTTTGGCAAAATATTTCTGGCGCATTTCTGGCCTAGAAAAAGGGATGTCACTCTGGCAATACGCCAGAAAACGGGCTTGGGGAAAATTGAGCCCATTGTGTTTCATGTCACATATTGTGAGGGTCTTGTATCAAAAATGAGCCCTCCCCACTCCTCCCACCCCAGCCTTTTAAAACATTTTCTCAAGTTCAAGTACAGGTTGAGCGCCGTGATCTGGACACCGGGCCGATCCGTGACGGGGTCGTCCGGAAACCGGAAAATGTTTCCAAATCTGGATTCCCCCACCTCGGCTGCCCGACACCCTACCTCGGCCCAGCCAAAGATGTTCTGAAATCTGAAAATACCCGGAACGGTCGAGGTTTCCGGATTTCGGACATCACACTTGTTATGTTAACTAATAGTCCACCCATCAAAAACATGTTATTTTGGCTCTTAAACACTTGCGCTAAGCCACTCACCTGGTTGCAAGATCATTGTGGAAGATAGGGTTGTTATCAGTTGGTTTATTGGGGTGAATAATCATTGAACAGTCGGTGTAAAAGGTAGGTTCTTGTGCGTAATGCACGCATGTATCCCTATTGTGTGACAGCACCAGACTAAGGATTTGTTTCTCTAGCAGTTTCATTTTTATTTTTGTTGCATTCTAACTTTTCTTTGTCACCAGTATTTTTCTGCTTTACTTTTATTGTCTGCCTGCAGGATCTTTCTTTTCCGCTCGGCCTTTCCAGTTCCCAATGCTCCTGATGCAACAAGAACAAATTTCATCCTGTAAAGTAGCACAGCTCTAATTAAAAAATAAATCCACCTATAATTTACAGTTTATTGGTCCAAATGTGTCGTATATGAGAGGGTGTTCGGGCAACCTACTCCCAGGCCACTGCCAGTGACTCACTACCGGAGCAGCGTGTGCAAGAACAACCGCCGGGTAACTCATTTCTTCCTTTGCGTTTTCCTCCCCTCCTAAAACGAGGAATTGCTTCACCTCCTCTTGACCTCCCGACTGTAACCTGGCTGAGATTGGAAATTTACACTGGGTGGACTTGCGGAAAGGAAACCTGTAACCATTCTTTCCATGGCACAGCAAACTGGAAGAGCTACATGTCTCCTCTCTATCCCCCCCCACCACCGACCTGTTGTTAAGCAATATCATAGTGAAGGGATGTACTTTCATCGTATCCATCTGAGATTGTGATCTTTCAGTCTAACAGAGAGTCGGGATAAATGGTTCATTCTCTGGTTGGCAACCAGTAACTAGTGGGGTGCAGCAGGGATCAGTGCTGGGACCATAACTATTTACAATCTACATTAATGACTTGAAAGAAGGGACTGAGTGTAACGTAGCCAAGTTTGCTGATGTTACAAAGATTGGCGGGAAAGCAATGTGTGAGGAGGACACCAAAAATCTGCAAAGGGACATAGACAGGCTAAGTGAGTTGGCAAAAATTTGGCAGATGGAGTATAATGTCGGAAAGTGTGAGGTCATGCACTTTGGCAGAAAAAAAATCAAAGAGCAAGTTATTATTTAAATGGAGAAAGATTGCAAAGTGCCGCAGTACAGCGGGACCTAGGAGTGCTTGTGCAAGAAACACAAAAGGATAGTATGCAGGTACAGCAAGTGATCAGGAAGGTCAATGGTATCGTGGCCTTTATTGCAAAGGGGATGGAGTATAAAAGCAGGGAAGTCTTGCTACAGCTATATAAGGTATTGGTGAGGCCACTCCTGGAATACTGCAGGCAGTTTTGGTTTCCATATTTACCAAAGGACATACTTGCTTTGGAGGCAGTTCAGCGAAGGTTCACTAGGTTGATTCCGGGGATAAGGGGATTAACTTATGAGGAAAGGTTGAGTAGGTTGGGCCTCATTGGAATTCAGAAGAATGAGGAATGATCTTATCGAAACATATAAGATTATGAGGGGGTTTGACAAGGTGGATGCAGAGAGGATGTTTCCACTGATGGGGGAGGCTAAAACTAGAGGGTATGATCTCAGAATACGGGGCCACCCATTTAAAACAGAGATGAAGAGAAATTTCTTCTGAGGGTTGTAAATCAGTGGAATTTGCTGCTTCAGAGAGCTTTGAAAGAAACATAGAAACATAGAAAATAGGTGCAGGAGTCGGCCATTCGACCTTCGAGCCTGCACCACCATTCAATAAGATCATGGCTGATCATTCCCTCAGTACCGCTTTCCTGCTTTCTCTCCATACCCCTTGATCCCCTTAGCCGTAAGGGGGGCCATATCTAACTCCCTTTTGAATATTTCCAATGAACTGGCATCAACAACTCTCTGCGGCAGGGAATTCCATAGGTTAACAACTCTCTGAGTGAAGAAGTTTCTCCTCATCTCAGTCCTAAATGGCCTACCCATTATCCTAAGAATTTGTCCCCTGGTTCTGGACTTCCCCAACATCGGGAACATTCTTCCCGCATCTAATCTGTCCAGTCCCATCAGAATCTTGTACGTTTCTATGAGATCCCCTCTCACCCTTCTAAACACCAGTGAATAAAGGCCCAGTTGATCCATATGACATCCTTGGAATCAGTCTGGTGAACCTTCGCTGCACTCCCTCAATAGCAAGAACGTCCTTCCTCAGATTAGGTGACCAAAACTGTATACAATATTCCAGGTGAGGCCTCACTAAGGCCCTGTAAAACTGCAGTAAGACCTCCCTGTTCCTATACTCAAATCCCCTAGCTATGAAGGCTAACATACCATTTGCCTTCTTCACCGCCTGCTGTACCTGCATGCCCACTTTGTGACTGATGAACCATGACACCCAGGTCTCGTTGCACCTCCCCTTTTCCTAATCTGTCATCATCCAGATAATATTCTGCCTTCGTGTTTTTGCCCCAAAAATGGATAACCTCACATTTATCCACATTATACTGCATCTGCCATGCATTTGCCCACTCACCTAACCTGTCCAAGCCACCCTGCAGCCTCTTAGCGTCCTCCTCACAGCTCACACCGCCACCCAGTTTAGTGTCATCTGCAAACTTGGAGATATTGCACTCAATTCCTTCATCTAAATCGTTAATGTATATTGTAAAGAGCTGAGCTCCCAGCACTGAGCCCTGCGGCACTCCAATAGTCACTGCCTGCCATTCTGAAAAGTACCCGTTTATCTCGACTCTCTGCTTCCTGTCTGCCAACCAGTTCTCTATCCACGTCAGTACATTACCCCCAATACGATGCGCTTTGATTTTGCTCACCAATCTCTTGTGCGGGACCTTATCAAAAGCCTTTTGAAAGTCCAAATACACCACATCCACTCGTTCTCCCTTGTCCACTCTACTAGTTACATCCTCAAAAAATTCCAGAAACTTCGTCAAGCATGATTTCCCTTTCATAAATTCATGCTGACTTGGTCCGATCCTGTCACTGCTTTCCAAATGCGCTGCTATTTCATCCTTAATGATTGATTCCAACATTTTCCCCACTACTGATGTCAGGCTAACCGGTCTATAATTAACTGTTTTCTCTCCCTCCTTTTTTAAACAGTGGTGTTACATTAGCTACCTTCCAGTCCATAGGAATTGATCCAGAGTCGATAGACTGTTGGAAAATGATCACCAATGCATCCACTATTTCTAGGGCCACTTCCTTAAGTACTCTGGGATGCAGCCTATCAGGCCCCGGGGATTTATCGGCCTTCAATCCCATCAATTTCCCTAACACAATTTCCCGCCTAATAAGGATATCCTTCAGTTCCTCCTTCTCACTAGATCTACTGTCCCTTAGTACAATCGGAAGGTTTTTTGTGTCTTCCTTCGTGAAGACAGAACCGAAGTATTTGTTCAATTGGTCTGCCATTTCTTTGTTCCCCTTTATAAATTCACCTGAATCCGACTGCAAGGGACCTACGTTTGTCTTCACTAATCTTTTTCTCTTCACATATTTATAGAAGCTTTTGCAGTCAGTTTTTATGTTCCCTGCAAGCTTCCCCTCGTACTCTATTTTCCCCCTCTTAATTAAACCCTTAGTCCTCCTCTGTTGAATTCTAAATTTCTCCTAGTCCTCAGGTTTGCTGCTTTTTCTAGCCAAATTATATGCCTCCAACTTGGCCTTAACACTATCCTTAATTTCCCTTGTTAGCCACGGTTGAGCCACCTTCCCCGTTTTATTTTTATTCCAGACAGGGATGTACAATTGCTGAAGTTCATCCATGTGATCTTTAAATGTTTGCAATTGCTTATCCACCATCAACCCTTTAAGTATCCTTTGCCAGTCTATTCTCGCCAATTCACGCCTCATACCGTCGAAGTTACCTTTCCTTAAGTTTAGGACCCTAGTTTCTGAATTAACCGTTTCACTCTCCATCTTAATAAAGAATTCTACCATATTATGGTCACTCTTCCCCAAGGGGCCTCGTACAACAAGATTGCTAATTAGTCCCTTCTCGTTACACATCACCCAGTCTAGGATGGTCAGCTCTCTAGTTGGTTCCTTGACATATTGTCTAGAAAACCATCCCTAATACACTCCAGGAAATCCTCCTCCACCACATTGCTACCAGTTAGGTTAGCCCAATCAATATGTAGATTAAAGTCGCCCATGATAACTGCTGTACCTTTATTGCACGCATCCCTTATTTCTTGTTTGATGCTGTCTCGAACCTCACTACTACTGTTTGGTGGTCTGTACACAACTCCCACTAGCGTTTTCTGCCCTTTGGTATTCCGCAGCTCCACCCATACCGATTGCACATCATCCAAGCTAATGCCCTTCCTTACCATTTAATTAATTTCCTCTTTAACCGGTAATGCCACACCGCCTCCTTTTCCTTTCTGTCTATCCTTCCTAAATGTTGAATACCCCTGGATGTTGAGTTCCCAGCCTTGGTCACCCTGGAGCCATGTCTCCGTGATGCCAATTACATCATTCCCGTTAACTGCTATCTGCGCAGTTAATTCGTCCACCTTATTCCGAATACTCCTCGCATTGAGGCACAAAGCCTTCAGGCTTGCCTTTTTAACACACTTTGCCCCTTTTAGAATTTTGCTGTAATGTGGCCCATTTTGTTTTTTGCCTTGCGCTTCTCTGCCCTCCACTTTTACTATTCTCCTTTCTATCTTTTGCTTCTGCCTCCAGTTTATTTCCCTCTGTCTCCCTGCATAGGTTTCCATCCCCCTGCCATATTAGTTTAACTCCTCTCCAATAGCACTAGCAAACACTTCCCCCTCAGCCATTGATTTCGGTCCTGCCCAGATGCAGACTGTCCGGTTTGTACTGGTCCCACCTTCCCCCAGAACCGGTTCCAATGCCCCAGGAATTTGAATCCCTCTCTTCTGCACCACTGCTCAAGCCATGTATTCATCTGAGCTATCTTGCGATTCCTACTCTGACTAGCACATGGCATTGGTAGCAATCCTGAGATTACTACTTTTGAGGTCCTACTTTTTAATTTAACTCCTAGCTTCATAAATTCGTCTCGTCGGACCTCATCCCGTTTTTTACCTATATCATTAGTACCTAGATGCACCACGACAACTGGCTGTTCACCCTCCCTTTTCAGAATGTCCTGCACCCGCTCCGAGACATCCTTGACCCTTGCACCAGGGAGGCAACATACCATCCTGGAGTCTCGGTTGCGGCCGCAGAAACGCCTATCTATTCCCCTTACAATTGAATCCCCTATCACTATCGCTCTCCCACTCTTTTTCCTGCCCTCCTGTGCAGCAGAGCCAGCCATGGTGCCATGAACTTGGCTGCTGCTGCTCTCCCCTGATGAGTCATCCCCCTCAACAGTATTCAAAGCGGTGTATCTGTTTTGCAGGGGGATGACCGCAGGGGACCCCTGCACTACCTTCCTTGCACTGCTCTTCCTGTTAGTCTTCCATTCCCTATCTGGCTGTGGACCCTTTACCTGCGGTAAGACCAACTCACTAAATGTGCTATTCACATCATTCACAGCATCGTGCATGCTCCAGAGTGAATCCACCTGCAGCTCCAGTTCCACAACGCGGTCCGTCAGGAGCAGGAGGTGGATACACTTCCCGCACACATAGTCGTCAGGGACACTGGACTTCCCACATGGTACAGGAGGAGCATAACATGTGTCCGAGCTCTCCTGCCACTACTTAACCCTTAGATAAACTTAATTTGTCAACAACAATGCTAAATGTTACTTACGAAAAAAGAAAAGCTACTTACCAATCACCAGCCAATCACTTACCCCCTTGGCTATGACGTCACCTTTTGATTTCTTTCTACTTTTTTGCCTGCTGCAGCTGCACCGGCTGGGCCTTTATAGGCCGCTGCAACGTCCCCGGACTCCTGCTGCTCGCACTCTGGGACATTGAATAAATTTAAGACAGAAATAGAAAGTTTCTTGAACAATACGGGGATAAGGGGTTATGGGGAGCAGGCGGGGTGGAGCTGAGTCCATGATCAGATCAGCCATGATCTTATTGAATGGTGGAGCAGGCTCGAGGGGCCGTATGACCTACTCCTGTTTTTATTTCTTATGTTCTTATATTTAGTTTGTCTGTAAGGCTTTGTACATCTTATTTCTAAAGGTTTTCTTTATCTGTACGAGATTCCCAGGAGACTCTTGCAAATCTGTGTGTAATACACTGTGCCAGGACTCTGCATGAGGCTGTTTAAAGTACAATCTAATGTCCTTTGTCGTTGTACACTTTGTGTACAAAATGTTTCACTGACTAACCAAGTCAACAGGCTGAGCTGTCAGTGGCAGTAAGCCATGCCGTGCTACAGATAACTGGCAGCACCACTTCTCTTCTCGGAGATGTGCAGATGAACTACAGAAAGTGGCCTGGGTTTCATCCTTCTGTGCTCACCAGGCTGTGATTGTCCAGGCTGCTGAACAAGGAAACCCCAGCTAAGTCAGTCTAATGGTACATTAGCAATGCTGTGTTTTAATTGCATCTATTTTTTTGTATATGCTGGATTCTCGACATGTAGCTGCCAATGTGCTGTACAACTAAACATCCTGTATTACACTCTGTGTTGACATTTCATTTTGTGTTATTTTCATTTTCCAAACAGATTCATCTTAAACTATTTGGTGTTTTAGTTTACAGGATTTTTTTTTAACCTCTCCTGTGTTTCAGTCTTCAGTACAACTCTTGGTGACTCAAAGGTTCTGTGCCCATCCTTAAATTCAGACCAAGTGAAATGAACTGTAAACACAGCTGCTTATGGCAGTAATAGACCAGCATTTTGAACATTTCAGAAGGAATTTCCGTGTGCGTGTTTGGGAGCAAGCACCACTTATAATGTGAAATAGATAACTGCAACTTAAAGTTAGTAACTTCTGCAACCAGGTAGTGCAGCAGCAGCTTCAGATCGACAATCCGTTGTATCTGGAAATAGGACACTTCCCACCGATGTCACCATGGTGTTTGTGTTTTTTGTCTTTATTACACATGGTGCATTATGTTCATGTGATGATGCATGTTATTTCTTGAGCTTGCTCTCAAGGCTCCCTTTAGGCTCGATAAGCAAGGAGGTGTGTTATCACAACGAGTATGCACATTCGCACTCTTTCACAGGCAACCATATTCTTTCCAGCAGTTTAGATAAAGCTGTCCAGTTCAGCTGCAAGGCCGTAGTCAAATTAGTAACATAGCTGTCATGGTAGATCTTGATTTGCAATGACCCAGTGCAAGTGTATCCTGCTTAGTAGTATTGTTTCTTTCAGGCTCACCAGCAGAGCAGAAAGGCGGAGCGTATGCTAGCAGCAGGAAAGTATGCTGAAGCAATTGATTGTCATGGGAAGGCTGCAGGTTGGTGAATCTTTTCAGCATATAAAATATAGAAACATAGAAAATAGGAGCAGTAGTAGGCCATTCGGCCTTTCAAGTCTGCACCGCCATTCAATATGATCATGGCTGATCCTCTATTTCAACACCATATTCCCGCTTTTTCCCCATACCCCTTGATACCTTTTGTTTCTAGAAATCTGTCTATCTTCCTCTTAAATATATTCAGTGACTTGACCTCCACAGCCTTCTGTGGTAGAGAATTCCACAGGTTCACCACCCTCTGAGTGAAAAAATGTCTTCTCATCTCGGTCCTATATTTCCTACCCCGTATCCTGAGACTGTGACCCCCTTGTTATAGACTCCCCAGCCAGTGGAAACATCCTCCCTGCATCCAGTCTAGCCAACCTAGTCAGAATTTTATATATTTCAATGAGATCCCCTCTCATTCTTCTAAACTTTAGTGAGTACAGGCCTAGTCGACCCAATCTCTCATACGACAGTCTTGCCATCCCAGGAATCAGTCTGGTGAACCTGTGCTGTACTCCCTCTATGGCACGTATATCCTTTCTTAGGTAAGGAGATCAAAACTGCACACAATACTCCAGGTGCGGTCTCACCAAGACCCAGTATAACTGTAGTAAGACATCCTTGCTCCTGTACTCAAATCCTCTTGCCAAAACTGTAGCACCGTGGGACATTTTTGCTATTTAAAGACAAAGTTTTAATGTAGTACTAATAATTAGAAAATATTACACAGCCTGTGGTTTATATCGGACTCGGAGATGTCTGCTTATTTTGTAGACGCGGTTGCCATTCTTACTTTAGTTCCTTCCACTAGAGAATTATACAACAACAATTTGCCTTTAATGTAATAAAATATCCCAAGGTGCTTCACAGGAGCATTATCAAAAAACATTTTACACCCAGCCACATAGGGAGATATTAGGACAGGTGATCAAAAGCTTGGTGAAAGGGGTAGGTTTTAAGGAGCATAAGGAGGAATGAGAGGCGGAGAGGTTTAGGCAGGGAATTCAGAGCTTGGGGCCTAGGCAGCAGAAGGCATGGCCGCCAATGGTGGAGCGATTAAAATCGGGGACGTACAAAAGGCCAGAATTGGAGGAACGCAGAGATCTTGGAGGGTTGTAGGGGTGGAGGTGGTTAGAGATACAGAGGGGCGAGGCCGTGGAGGGATTTGGAAACAAGAATGAGAATTTTAAAATCGAGGCCAGCGAGCACAGGGGTGATGGGTGAACGGGACTTGATGCGAGTTAAGATACGGGCAGCGGAGTTTTGGATGAACTCCAGTTTATTTAGAGTGGAAGAGGGGTGGCCGGCCAGGAGAGCATTGGAATAGTCAAGTCTAGAGGTAATAAAGGCATACAGCACATACACACAGAAGAAGGGCAATTCGATCCATTGTGCCTGTGAAAGCTCTTTGAAAGAGTTATCCAATTCGTCTCATTTATCTGCTTTTTCTCCCATAGCCCTGCAAATCTCTCCTTTTTCAAGTATCCAATCTCCTTTTGAAAGTTATTATTAAATCTGTTTCCACTGCTTCCAGGCAGTGCATTCTAGATCATAACCTGCATAAAAATATTCTCCTCATCTCCCCTCGGGTTCTTTGGCCAATTATGCGTCCTCAGGTTAGTTTCTCCTTATTTACTCTATCAAAACCCCTCATAATTTTGAACACCTTTATTAAAATCTCCCCTTAACCTTCTATGCTTCTCTGATCTCTCCATATAACTGAAGTCTTTGATCCCTGGTACTATTCTGGTAAATCTTCTCTGCACCCTCTCATCCTTCCGAAAATGTGGTGCCCAGAATTGGATACAATACCCCAGCTGAGGCCTAATGTATAAAGGTTGACCATAACTTCTTACCTTTTATACTCTATGCCTCTAGGAAACAGGGTTTAGTATGTAGTAAGCAAGGCGGTCTTTCTGTGCTGAATGGTATATACTTTAATGCAAGGAGTATAGCGAATAAGGCAGGTGAGCTAAGAGCACACGTAGACACTTGGGAGTGTGACATTATAGCCATTACAGAAACATGGCTGAAAGAGGGGCAGGTTTAGCAGATCAATATTCCTGGCTACAGGATTTTTAGACAAGATAAAGAGGGGGTAAAAAGAAAAAGGGGGGGGGGAGGATGCAGTACTGATTAAAGAAAATATTACAGTGGCGAGGAGGAATGATATGTTAGAGGGATCATCAAATGAGGCCATATGGGTCGAATTGAAAAATAAAAAAGGGGCGATCACACTGCTGGGCGTGTATTATAGACCCCCAAACAGTGGGAGGGAGATAGAGGAGCAAATATGTAGGCAAATTGCAAGTCTAAAAACTATAGGGTGGTAATAGGGGATTTTGACTATCCAAATATTGATTGGGACAAATTTAGTGTGAAGGGTATAGAGGGTGCGGCATTCTTGACATGCATTCAAGAGAACTTTTTTAGTCAGTATGTAGCAAGCCAACACGAGAGGGGGCGGTCTTGTATTTAGTTTTGGGGAATGAAGCTGGGCAGGTTGAAGGGGTATTAGTGGGAGAGCACTTGGGTGCCAGTGACCATAATTCAGTCAGATTCAAGTTGGTTATGGATAAGGACAAGAATAGGCCTGGGATAAAAGTTCTGAATTGAGGAAAAGCTAATTTTGCTAAGTTAAGGAGTAATTTGGCCATAGTGGACTGGAAACAGCTACTTGTGGGTAAATCAGTGATGGAACAGTGGGAGGCATTTAAGGAGGAGATCCGGAAGGCTCAGGCCAAACATGCGCCCTTAAAGAAAAAGGCTGGGAAAAATAATTCTAGAGCCCCCTGGATGTCTAGGGACTTACAGGGGAGGATTAAGAAAAAAAGGGACGCTTATGTCATATATCAACGGCTAAATACTATAGAATCTTTAGAGGAATATAGAAAGAGCCCAAATTAAAAAGGATATTTGGAATGCTAAGAGAGAGCACGAGAAATTCTTGGCCAGTAAAATTAAGGAAAACTCTAAGATGTTCTATAAATATATTAAGAGTAAGAGGGTAACTAAAAAAAGGGTAGGGCCTATTAGAGACCATGACGGTAATCTTTGTGTGGAGGCGGAGGGTTCTTCTGTTTTCACAAAGGAAAGGGGCAATGCAGATACTGCTATCGAGGAGGAGTGAGATATTTTGGATGAAATAAATATAGTAAGAGAGGAAGTATTAAGGGGTTTAGCAGCTTTGAAAGTAGATAAGTCACCAGGCCCGGATGAAATGCATCTCAGGCTGTTGAGCGAAGGAAAAGAGGAAATAGCAGAGGCCTTGACCATCATTTTCCAGTCCTCTTTGGATCTGGGCATGGTACCGGAGGATTGGAGGACTGTTAATGTAGTACCCTTGTTTAAGAAGGGAGAAAGGGATAGGCCGAGTAATTACAGGCCTGTCAGCCTAATCTCAGTGGTGGGAAAATTATTAGAAAAAATCCTGAAAGACAGGATAAATCTGCATTTGGAAAGGCAAGGATTAATTAGGGACAGTCAGCACTGATTTGTCAAGGGAAGATCGTGTCTGACTAACTTGATTGAATTTTTTGAGGAGGTAACCAAGAGGGTCCATGAGGGTAGTGCGTACGATGTAGTATATATGGACTTTAGCAAAGCTTTTGATAAAGTCCCACATGGTAGACTGGTATGAAGGTTAAAGCCCATGGAATACAGGATAAAGTGTCAAGCTGGATCCAAAATTGGCTTGGAGGTGGGAAGCAAAAGGTAATGATTGATGGATGTTTTTGTGACTGGAAGGATGTTTCCAGTGGGGTTCCGCAGGGCTCAGTACTGGGACCCTTGCTTTTTGTGGTATATATCAACGATTTAGATTTGAAATATATAGAGTATGATTAAGAAGTTTGCAGACGACACTAAAATTGGCTGTGTGGTTAATAATGAAGAGGAAAGTCATGGGCTGCAGAAGGATATCAATCTACTGGTCAGGTGGGCAAAGCAATGGCAAATGAAATTTAATTTGGAGAAGTGCGAGGTGATGCACTTTGAGAGGGCTAATAAAGAAAGTATATACAGATTAAGCGGTAGGCCACTTAATAGTGTAGATGAACAAAGGGACCTTGGAGTGCTTGTCCACAGATCCCTGAAAGTAGCAGGCCAGGTGGATAAGGTATTTGGAATGCTTGCCTTTATTGGCTGAGGCATAGAATATAAGAACAGGGAGGTTATGCTTAAATTGTATAATACTTGGGTTAGGCCACAGCTGGAGTATTGCGTGCAGTTCTGGTCACCGTATTATAGGAAGGACGTGATTGCACTAGAGAGGGTGCAGAGGAGATTTACTCGGATGCTGCCTGGAATGGAGAATCTTAGTTATGAGGACAGATTGGATAGGCTGGCTTTGTTCTCATTGGAACAGAGGAGGTTGAGAGGAGACCTCATTGAGGTGTACAAAATATTGAGGGGCCTGGATGTAGTGGAAAGTAAGGGTCTATTTCCATTGATGGAGGGGTCTATTACGAGGGGGCATAGTTTTAAGGTGGTTGGTGGAAGGATTTGAGGGGGGGCTTCTTTACGCAGAGGGTTGTGGGGATCTGTAACTCGCTGCCTGGAAGAGTCATGGATGCAGAAACCCTCACCACTTTTTAAGAGATGGTTGGATGGGCACTTAAAGTGCAGTAACCTGCAGGGTTACGGACGTAGAGTTAGTAATTGGGATTAGACTGGATGACCTTTTGTTGGACTGTGCAGATATAATGGTAAGTACTGCAGGGAATAGAATACGGCCAGGGTGATCTCCTGGACTAGTTTCGATCGCCTGGTTGGGTCGGAGTGGAATTTCCCCAGATTTGTTTTCTCCCTAAATTGGCCTGGGTTTTTAATCTGGTTTTTGCCTCTCCCAGGAGATCACATGGCTCCGGTTGGGGTGGAGTGTCGAATGTTTCAGTATAAGGGGTGTCGCAGTTGTGGTGAGGCGGACTGGTTGAGCTGGGTGCTCTTTGCCTTTCCATCATTGTTCATAGGTTTATATGAACCATCGGCCGGCACAGACACGATGGGCCGGAATGGCCTCCTGCGCTGTAAATTTCTATGTTTCTATTTATAAAGTCAAGGATCCTGTATGCTTTTTTTAACAGCCTAATAACTTGTCCTGCCATCTTCAAGGTCCCAGGTCTCTCTCTTCCTGCACTCCCTTTAAAATTGTGCCATTTAGTTTATATTGCCCTGTCTCTTTCTCATCTTTCGAAAATGCATCACTTCACACTTCTGTTAAACTTCTTCTGCCATTTCACCAGTCTCTGTTATTCTGAGTCTACTACTATCCTCCTCATTATTTACTTCATTTCTGAGTTACGTGTCATCTGCAAGCTTTGAAATGATAGAAACATAGAAAATAGGTGCAGGAGCAGACCATTCAGCCCTTCTAGCTTGCACCGCCATTCAATGAGTTCATGGCTGAACATGCAACTTCAGTACCCCCTTCCTGCTTTCACGCCATACCCCTTGATCCCCCGAGTTGTAAGGACTTCATCTAACTCCCTTTTGAATATATTTAGTGAATTGGCCTCAACTACTTTCTGTGGTAGAGAATTCCACAGGTTCACCACTCTCTGGGTGAAGAAGTTTCTCCTTATCTCGGTCCTAAATGGCTTACCCCTTATCCTTAGACTGTGACCTCTGGTTCTGGACTTCCCCAACATTGGGAACATTCTTCCTGCATCCAATCTGTCCAAACCCGTCAGAATTTTAAACGTTTCTATGAGGTCCCCTCTCACTCTTCTGAACTCCAGTGAATACAAGCCCAGTTGATCCAGTCTTTCTTGATAGGTCAGTCCCACCATCCCGGGAATCAGTCTGGTGAATCTTCGCTGCACTCCCTCAATAGCAAGAATATCCTTTCTCAAGTTAGGAGACCAAAACTGTACACAATACTCCAGGTGTGGCCTCACCAAGGCCCTGTACAGCTGTAGCAACACCTCCCTGCCCCTGTACTCAAATCCCCTCGCTATGAAGGCCAACATGCCATTTGCTTTCTTAACAGCCTGCTGTACCTGCATGCCAACCTTCAATGACTGATGTACCATGACACCCAGGTCTCGTTTCCTAATCTGTCACCATTCAGATAATAGTCTGTCTCTCTGTTTTTACCACCAAAGTGGATAACCTCACATTTATCCACATTATACTTCATCTGCCACGCATTTGCCCACTCACCTAACCTATCCAAGTCACTCTGCAGCCTCATAGCATCCTCCTCGCAGCTCACACTGCCACCCAACTTAGTGTCATCCGCAAATTTGGAGATACTACATTTAATCCCCTCGTCTAAATCATTAATGTACAATGTAAACAACTGGGGCCCCAGCACAGAACCCTGCGGTACCCCACTAGTTACTGCCTGCCATTCCGAAAAGTACCCATTTACTCCTACTCTTTGCTTCCTGTCTGACAACCAGTTCTCAATCCACGTCAGCACACTACCCCCAATCCCATGTGCTTTAACTTTGCACATTAATCTCCTGTGTGGGACCTTGTCGAAAGCCTTCTGAAAGTCCAAATATACCACATCAACTGGTACTCCTTTGTCCACTTTATTGGAAACATCCTCAAAGAATTCCAGAAGATTTGTCAAGCATGATCTCCCTTTCACAAATCCATGCTGACTTGGACCTATCATGTCACCATTTTCCAAATGCGCTGCTATGACATCCTTAATAATTGATTCCATCATTTTATCCACTACTGAGGTCAGGCTGACCGGTCTATAATTCCCTGCTTTCTCTCCCTCCTTTTTTAAAAAGTGGGGTTACATTGGCTACCCTCCACTCGATAGGAACTGATCCAGAGTCAATGGAATGTTGGAAAATGACTGTCAATGCATCCGCTATTTCCAAGGCCACCTCCTTAAGTACTCTGGGATGCAGTCCATCAGGCCCTGGCGATTTATCGGCCTTCAATCCCATCAATTTCCCCAACACAATTTCCCGACTAATAAAGATTTCCCTCAGTTCCTCCTCCTTACTAGACCCTCTGACCACTTTTATATCCGGAAGGTTGTTTGTGTCCTCCTTAGTAAATACTGAACCAAAGTACTTGTTCAATTGGTCTGCCATTTCTTTGTTCCCCGTTATGACTTCCCCTGATTCTGACTGCAGGGGACCTACGTTTGTCTTTACTAACCTTTTTCTCTTTACATACCTATAGAAACTTTTGCAATCCGCTTTAATGTTCCCTGCAAGCTTCTTCTCGTACTCCATTTTCCCTGCCCTAATCAAACCCTTTGTCCTCCTCTGCTGAGTTCTAAATTTCTCCCAGTCCCCAGGTTCGCTGCTATTTCTGGCCAATTTGTATGCCATTTCCTTGGCTTTAATACTATCCCTGATTTCCCTAGATAGCCACGGTTGAGCCACCTTCCCTTTTTTATTTTTACGCCAGACAGGAATGTACAATTGTTGTAATTCATCCATGCGGTCTCTAAATGTCTGCCATTGCCCATCCACAGTAAACCCCTTAAGTATCATTAGCCAATCTATCTTAGCCAATTCATGCCTCATACCTTCAAAGTTACCCTTCTTTAAGTTCTGGACCATGGTCTCTGAATTAACTGTTTCATTCTCCATCCTAATGCAGAATTCCACCATATTATGGTCACTCTTCCCCAAGGGGCCTCGCACAATGAGATTGCTAATTAATCCTCTCTCATTACACAATACCCAGTCTAAGATGGCCTCCCCGCTAGTTGGTTCCTCGACATATTGGTCTAGAAAACCATCCCTTATGCACTCCAGGAAATCCTCCTCCATCGTATTGCTTCCAGTTTGGCTGGCCCAATCTATGTGCATATTAAAGTCACCCATTATAACTGCTGCACCTTTATTGCATGCACTCCTAATTTCCTGTTTGATGCCCTCCCCAACATCACTACTACTGTTTGGAGGTCTGTACACAACTCCCACTAACGATTTTTGCCCTTTAGTGTTCTGCAGCTCTACCCATATAGATTCCACATCATCCAAGCTAATGTCTTTCCTAACTATTGCATTAATCTCCTCTTTAACCAGCAATGCTACCCCACCTCCTTTTCCTTTTATTCTATCCTTCCTGAATGTTGAATACCCCTGGATGTTGAGTTCCCAGCCCTGATCATCCTGGAGCCACGTCTCCGTAATCCCAATCACATCATATTTGTTAACATCTATTTGCACAGTTAATTCATCCACCTTATTACGGATACTCCTTGCATTAAGACACAAAGCCTTCAGGCTTGCTTTTTTAACACCCTTTGTCCTTTTAGAATTTTGCTGTACAGTGGCCCTTTTTGTTCTTTGCCTTGGGTTTCTCTGCCCTCCACTTTTCCTCATCTCCTTTCTGTCTTTTGCTTTTGCCTCATTTTTGTCTCCTTCTGTCTCCCTGCATAGGTTCCCATCCCCCTGCAATATTAGTTTAACTCCTCCCCAACAGCACTAGCAAACACTCCCCCTAGGACATTGGTTCCGGTCCTGCCTAGGTGCAGACCGTCCGGTCTGTACTGGTCCCACCTCCCCCAGAACCGGTTCCAATGCCCCAAGAATTTGAATCCCTCCCTGCTGCACCACTGCTCACGCCATGTATTCATCTGCGCTATCCTGCAATTCCTACTCTGACTAGCACATGGCACTGGTAGCAATCCCGAGATGACTACTTTTGAGGTCCTACTTTTTAATTTAGCTTCTAGCTCCTTAAATTCTTTTCGTAGGATCTCATCCCTTTTTTTACCTATGTCGTTGGTACCAATGTGCACCACGACAACTGGCTGTTCTCCCTCCCATTTCAGAATGTCCTGCACCCGCTCCGAGACATCCTTGACCCTTGCACCAGGGAGGCAACATACCATCCTGGAGTCTCGGTTGCGTCCGCAGAAACGCCTATCTATTCCCCTCACCATCGAATCCCCTATCACTATCGTGCTCCCAATCTTTTTCCTGCCCTCCTTTGCAGCAGATCCTCCCCAACAGTACTCAAAGCAGTGTATCTGTTTTGCAGGGGGATGACCACAGGGGACCCCTGCACTATCTTTCTTGCACTGCTCTTCCTGCTGGTCTTCCATTCCCTATCTGGCTGTGGACCCTTCTCCTGCGGTAAGACCAACTCACTACACGTGATACTTACGTCATTCTCAGCATCGTGGATGCTCCAGAGTGAATCCACCCTCAGCTCCAATTCCGCAACGCGGACCGTCAAGAGCTCGAGGCGGATACACTTCCCACACACGTAGCGCCCGAATCCAGGTCATTAAAATGTGTCAAAAAGAGCATTGGTCCTAATACAGCCCTCGAGAGGACCCACTGTATACTTTCCTCCCATCTGAAAAACAACAGTTTCCCACTTATCTCTGCTTTCTTGGCCAATTTCATATCCATGCTGCCACTGTCCCTTCAATTTTCCTAACAAGTTTATCAAACACCTTTTGAAAGTTCATATACATAACATTAACTACACTACCCTCATTAACCCTCTGTGTTCATCGGTAAAGTAACAAAGTCAAGTTTTCTCACGATTCCGTGCTGATATGCTAGATTTTGCGTACTCCTACGTTCCCGCTTGTTTTTGGCTGCATTCAATTAAACTTTTTCTTGCTGAAAATATAATTATATAAGCTCAGCTAGTAAGTTTTGTTTTTTCAAAAACAAGCCTATCTTATTGTTTAATTCTAGGGTTGCTGCAGTTTAACGTATTTAAAAGCGGAAAGATTCCTAGAAGCTAGTTGAAATGAAACTATTGCAGAAGATGGTGAATGTGTGGAATGGACTGGAAGGGGAAATATTTTGGGAAATATTTTGGGTTAATTGCATCAGGAAATTGAAGAAAGATTCGGCTAAGGTTTAATGGAGGAGAACAGGAGATGTGATGGGACGTGATATTTCCTGGGACTGGCCAGCTCGATCCCTGGTCTTTTGCAGTCCTCTGTTCCATTGTACTGTGCTTGTAAAATTGATTTTTTTTAAAGTGCAATATTGTCAAAAGGTTTGTGCCTCTGATGACTTTCATGCTGTGATGAAATTCAACCGATTAACAATAACTTGCGTTTCATAGAATCATACACTCAGAGCGGTTACAGCACAGAAGGAGGTCATTCGGCCCATCGAGCCTGTGCCGGCTCTTTGCAAGAGCACTTGAGCTAGTCCCACTCCCCCGCCCTTTCCCCATAGCCCTGCAGTTTTTTTTTCCTTCAGACACTTATCTAATTCCCTTTTAAAAGCCACAATTGAATCTGCCTTCACCCTTTCAGGCAGTGCATTCCAGATCCTATCCACTCACTGCGATAAAAAGTTTTGTCTCCTGTCGCTTTTGGTTTTTCTGCCGATCACCTTCAATCCGTGTCCATTGGTTCTTTTCCCTTTGACAGAAGGGTCCAGTTTTTCTCTCTCTGCTCTGTCTAGACCCCTCATGATTTTGAAACATAGAAACATAGAAAATAGGTGCAGGAGTAGGCCATTCGGCCCTTCGAGCCCGCACCACCATTCAATAAGATCACAGCTGATCATTCCCTCAGTCCCCCTTTCCTGCTATCTCTCCATACCCCTTGATCTCTTTAGCCGTAAGGGCCATATCTAACTCTCTCTTGAATATATCCAATGAACTGGCATCAACAACTCTCCGCGGCAGGGAATTCCATAGGTTAACAACTCTCTGAGTGAAGAAGTTTCTCCTCATCTCGGTCCTAAATGGCCTACCCCTTATCCTAAGACTATGCCCCCTGGTTCTGGACTTCCCCAACATCGGGAACATTCTTCTCGCATCGAACCTGTCCAGTCCCGTCAGAATCTTAGAAGTTTCTATGACATCCCCTCTCATCCTTCTAAACTACAGTGAATGAAGGCCCAGTTGATCCAGTCTCTCCTCTGGAGTCCAACCATCCCTGGAATCAGTCTGGTGAACCTTCGCTGCACTCTCTCAATAGCAAGAATGTCCTTCCTCAGATTAGGAGGATATTGCAGGTGAGACCTCACTAAGGCCCTGTACAACTGCAGTAAGACCTCCCTGCTCCTATACTCAAATCCCCTAGCTTTGAAGACCAACATACCATTTGCCTTCTTCACCGCCTGCTGCACCTGCATGCCAACTTTCAATGACTAATGAACCATGACACCCAGGTCTCGTTGCATCTCCCCTTTTCCTTATCTGCCACCATTCAGATAATATACTGCCTTCGTGCTTTGCCCCGAAAGTGGAAATCCTCACATTTATCCACATTAAACTGCATCTGCCATGCATTTGCGCACTCACCTAACCTGTCCAAGTCACCCTGCAGCCTTTTAGCATCCTCCTCACAGCTCACACCGCCACCCAGTTTAGCTCATCTGCAAACTTGGAGATATTACACTCAATTCCTTCATCTAAATCGTTAATGTATATTGTAAAGAGCTTGGGGTCCCAGCACTGAGCCCTGTGGCACTCCACTAGTCACTGCCTGCCATTCTGAAAAGGACCCGTTTATCCCGACTCTCTGCTTCCTGTCTGTCAACCAGTTCTCTATCCACGTCAGTGCATTACCCCCAACACCATGTGCTTTGATTTTGCATACCAATCTTTTGTGCGGGATCTTGTCAAAAGCCTTTTGAAAGTCCAAATACACTACATCCACTGGTTCTCCCTTGTCCACTCTACTCGTTACGTCCTCAAAAAATTCCAGAAGATTCGTCGAGCATGATTTCCCTTTCATAAATCCATGCTGACTTGGACCGATCCTGTCACTGCTTTCCAAATGCACTGCTATTTCATCCTTAATGATTGATTCCAACATTTTCCCCACTACTGATGTCAGGCTAACCGGTCTATAATTACCCGTTTTCTCTCTCCCTTCTTAAAAAGTGGTGTTACATTAGCTACGCACCAGCTCATAGGAACTGATCCAGAGTCGATAGACTGTTGGAAAATGATCACCAATGCATCCACTATTTCTAGGGTCACTTCCTTAAGTACTCTGGGATGCAGACTATCAGGCCCCAGGGATTTATCGGCCTTCAATCCCATCAATTTCCCTAACACAATTTCCCGCCTAATAAGGATATCCTTCAGTTCCTCCTTCTCACTAAACCCACTGTCCCCTAGTACATTACGGAAGGTTATTTATGTCTTCCTTCGTGAAGACAGAGCCAAAGTATTTGTTCAATTGGTCTGCATTTCTTTGTTCCCCATTATAAATTCGCCTGAATCTGGCTGCAAAGGACCGATGTTTGTATTCACTAATCTTTTTCTCTTCACATATTTATAGAAGCTTTTGCAGTCAGTTTTTATGTTCCCTGCAAGCTTTCTCTCGTACTCTATTTTCTCCCTTAGTCCTCCTCTGTCGAATTCTAAATTTCTCCCAGTCCTCAGGTTTGTTGCTTTTTCTAGCCAATTTATATGCCACTTCCTTGGTTTTAACACTATCCTTAATTTCCCTTGTTAGCCACGGTTGAGCCAACTTCCCTGTTTTATTTTTACTTCAGCAATTGTACATCCCTGTCTGAAGTTCATCCATGTGATCTTTAAATGTTTGCCATTGTTTATCCACTGTCAACCCTTTAAGTATCCTTTGCCAGTCTATTCTAGCCAATTCACATCTCGTACTGTCGAAATTCTCTTTCCATAAGTTCAGGACTCTAGTTTCCAAATTAACTGTGTCACTCTCCATCTTAATAAAGAATTCTACCATGTTATGGTCACGCTTCCCCAAGGGGTCTCGCACAACAAGATTGCTAATTAGTCCCTTCTCATTACACTTCACCCAGTCTAGGATGGTCAGCTCTCTAGTTGGTTCCTCGACATATTGTTCTAGAAAACCATCCTTAATACACTCCAGGAAATTCTCCTTCACCGCATTGCTACCAGTTTGGTTAGCCCAATCAATATGTAGATTAAAATCGCCCATGATAACTGCTGTACCTTTATTGCACACATCCCTTATTTCTTGTTTGATGCTGTCCCCAACCTCACTACTACTGTTTGGTGGTCTGTACACAACTCCCACTAGCATTTTCTGCCCTTTGGTATTCCGCAGCTCCACCCATACCGATTCCACATCATCCAGGCTAATGTCCCTCCTTACTATTGCATTAATTTCCTCTTTAATCAGCAAGGCCACCCCGCTTCCTTTTCCTCTCTGTCTATCCTTCCTAAAAGTTGAATACCCCTGGATGTTGAGTTCCCAGCCTTGGTCACCCTGGAGCCATGTCTCCATGATGCCACTTACATCATATCCGCTAACTGCTATCTGCGCAGTTAATTCGTCCATCTTATTCCAAATACTCCTCGCATTGAGGCACAGAGCCTTCAGTCTTGTCTTTTTAACACACGTTGCCAGTTTAATATTTTGCTGTAATGTGGCCTTTTTTGTTTTTTGCCTTGGGTTTCTCTGCCCTCCACTTTTACTATTCTCCTTTCTATCTTTTGCTTCTGCCTGCATTTTATTTCCCTCTGTCTCCCTGCATAGGTTCCCATCCCCCTGCCATGTTAGTTTAACTTCTCCCCAACAGCACTAGCAAACACTCCCCCCAGGACATTGGTTCCGGTCCTGCCCAGATGCAGACTGTCGGTTTGTACTGGTCCCACCTCCCCCAGAACCGGTTCCAATGTCCCAGCAATTTGAATCCCTCCCTTGTGCACCACTCCTCAAGCCACGTATTCATCTGAGCTATCCTGCGATTCCTACTCTGACTAGCACTGGTAGCAATCCTGAGATTACTACTTTTGAGGTCCTACTTTTAGTGAGTCTAGTGAGAAGGAGGAACTGAAGGATATCCTTACAAAGCGAGAAATTGTGTTAGGGAAATTGATGGGATTGAAGGCCGATAAATTCCCAGGGCCTGATAGTCTGCATCCCAGAGTACTTAAGGAAGTGGCCCTAGAAATAGTGGATGCATTGGTGATCATTTTCCAACAGTCTATCGACTCTGGATCAGTTCCTATGGACTGGAGGGTAGCTTAATGTAACACCACTTTTTAAAAAAGGAGGGAGAAAGAAAACGGGTCATTGTAGACCCGTTACCCTGACATCAGTAGTGGGGAAAATGTTGGAATCAATCATTAAAGATGAAATTGCAGCGCATTTGGAAAGCAGTGATAGGATCGGTCCAAGTCAGCATGGATTTATGAAAGGGAAATCATGCTTGACGAATCTTCTGGAATTTTTTGAGGATGTAATTAGCAGAGTGGACAAGGGAGAACCAGTGGATGTGGTGTATTTGGACTTTGAAAAGGCTTCTGACAAGGTCCCGCACAAGAGATTGGTGTGCAAAATCAAAACACATGGTATTGGGGGTAATGTACTGATGTGGATAGAGAACTGGTTGGCAGACTAAACTGGGTGGCGGTGTGAGCTGTGAGGAGGACGCTAAGAGGCTGCAGGGTGACTTGGACAGGTTAGGTGAGTGGGCAAATGCATAGCAGATGCAGTATAATATGGATAAATGTGAGGTTATCCATTTTGGGGGCAAATGCACAAAGGCAGAATATTATCTGAATGGCGGCAGATTAGGAAAAGGGGAGGTGCAACAAGACCTGGGTGTCATGGTTCATCAGTCACTGAAAGTTGGTGTGCAGGTACAGCAGGCGGTGAGGAAGGCAAATGGCATTTTGGCCTTCATAGCTAGGGGATTTGAATATAGGAGCAGGGAGGTCTTACTGCAGTTGTGCAGGGCCTTTGTGAGGCCTCACCTGGAATATTGTGTTCAGTTTTGGTCTCCTAATCCGAGGAAGGACATTCTTGCTATTGAGGGAGTGCAGCGAAGGTTCACCAGACTGATTCCAGGGATGGCTGGACTGACATATAAGGAGAGACTGGATCAACTGGGCCTTTATTCACTGGAGTTTAGCAGGATTAGAGGGGATCTCATAGAAATGTATAAGATTCTGACGGGATTGGACAGGTTAAATGCGGGAAGAATGTTCCCAATGTTGGGAAGTCCAGAAGCAGGGGACATAGTCTTAGGATAAGGGGTATGCCATTTAGGACTGAGATGAGGAGAAACTTCTTCACTTAGAGTTGTTAACCTGTGGAATTCCCTGCCGCAGAGAGTTGTTGATGCCAGTTGATTGGATATATTCAAGAGGGAGTTCGATATGGCCCTTACGGCTAAAGAGATCAAGGGTATGGAGAGAAAGCAGGAAAGGGGTACTAAGGGAATGATCAGTCGTGATCTTATTGAATGGCAGTGCAGGCTCGAAGGGCCGAATGGCCTACTCCTGTACCTATTTTCTATGTTTACTTTTTAATTTAGGTCCTAGCTCCCTAAATTCATCTCGTAGGACTTCATCCTGTTTTTTACCTATATCGTTGGTACCTATATGCACCACGACAACTGGCTGCTCACCCTCCCTTTTCAGAATGTCCTTCACCGGCTCCGAGACATCCTTGACCCTCGCACCAGGGAGGCAACATACCATCCTGGAGTCTCAGTTGTGGCCGCAGAAACACCTTATCTATTCCCTTTACAATCGAATCCCCTATCACTATAGCTCTCCCACTCTTTTTCCTGCCCTCCTGTGCAGCAGAGCCAGCCACGGTGCCATGAACTTGGCTGCTGCTGCTCTCCCCTGATGAGTCATCCCCCTCAACAGTACCCAAAGTGGTATATCTGTTTTGCAGGGGGATGACCGCAGGGGACCCCTGCACTACCTTCCTTGCACTGCTCTTCCTGTTGGTCACCCATCCCCTATCTGGCTGTGTATCTTTCACCTGCGGTAAGACCAACTCGCTAAACGTGCTATTCACGTCATTCTCAGCATCGTGGATGCTCCAGAGTGAATCCACCCGCAGCTCCAGTGCCGCAATGCGGTCCGTCAGGAGCTGGAGGCGGATACACTTCCCACACACGTCGTCGTCCGGGACACTGGAAGCGTCCCTGATTTCCCACATAGTACAGGAGGAGCATAACATGTGTCCAAGCTCTCCTGCCATGTCTTAACCCTCAGATTAACTTAATTTGGTAACAACAATGCTAAAAGTTTACTTACTGATAAAGAAAAGAAAATAGAAAAGCTACTTGCCAATCACCAGCCAATCACTTACCCCCTTGGCTGTGACGTCACCTTTCGATTTCTCTCTCCTTTTTTGCCTCCCTGCTGCAGCTGCACCGGCTGGCCTCTCCGACGCCTCCTCAACCTCCCGCTGGCACCTCCCAACTGATGGGCCTTTTGTAGGCCTCCCGACTCTGCTGGCTCCGCCTCGGCGACCTCCCGCTCTATCAAATCTCCTCTCAATCTTCTCTGCTCTAAGGAGAACAACCCCAGCTTCTCCACTCTACCCACGTAACTGAAGTCCCTCATTTCTGGAATCATTCTCGTAAATCTTTTCTGCACCCTCTCCAAGGCCTTCACATCCTTCCTAAAGTGGAACTGCTCACAGTACGCCACGTCTGGTCTAACCAGGGTTTTGTACGGTTGCAGCATTACTTCTACCCCCTTGTATTCTAGTCCTCTAAATATAAAAGCCAGCATTCCATTAGCCTTTTTGATTAATTTCTTCACCTGTTCATGACATTTTAATGATCTGTGTGCCTGGGCCCTCACCCACCCCTGCCAAGTCTCTTTGGTCCTCCATTGTTTTTAGCTTTTCACTATTTAGAAAGTATCCTGTTCTATCCTTTCTCGGTCCAAAGTCAATTACCTCACATTTGCCGATGTTGAAATCCATTTGCCACAGTTTTGGCCATTCACGATCTGTTGCTATCCCTTTGTAATTTTATGCTTTCATCTACACTGCCGCCTATCTTTGTGCTATCCGCAAATTTGGATATATGACTTTCTATACCATCATCTAAATCATTAATAAATACAGTGAATAGTTGAGTCCCCAACACAGATCCCTGCGGGACACCACTAGTCACCTCCTACCAATTTGAGTATCTACCCATTATTCCTACTGCCTGTCTCCTACTGCTCAGCCAATTTCCGAACCAGGTCAGTCATTTTCCCTCAATTCCATGGGCTTCTACCTTAGTTAACAATCTCTTATGAGGGACTTTATCAAATCCCTTCTGGAAGTTAATATAAATAACATCCATAGACATTCCCCATTCCACGATTTTAGTCACCTCCTCAAGTCATGACCGACCTTTCACAAATCCATGCCGGCTCTCCCTGAGAAACTGAAAATTTTCGAGGTGTTCAGTCACCGTATCCTTAACTATAGACTCTAGTAATTTCCCGACTGGTTTCCCTATCTCACCGTTTTTAAATAACGGAGTGACACGCACAATTTTCCAATCTAAAGGAACTGTTCCTGAATCAAGAGAACTTTGGAAGATTATAATTGGGGCATCTGCAATGTGCTCATCTACTTCTCTTAAAGCCCTGGGATAGAAAGCATCTGGTCCTGGGGATTTCTCACTGTAGTGCCATTATTTTCTTCATCACTGCTATTTTACTTGCATTCATTTTATTGAGTCCCTTTCAATGATTCAATATTAAGTTTCTTTGTGATTTCTGGCATGCTCTACTGTAAATACTGATGCAAAGTAATTATTCTACATGTCTGCCATTTCCTGATTCTCATTGAGAATATTACCACTTTCAATTTTTAAGGGGTGGATTTTCATATCCCTTGCAAGTTTTTTTTCATACTCCCTTTTTGTAGCTCTTACTATCTGTTTAGTGACCCTTTGCTGTTTTTTGTATCTTTCCTATTCACCAGGATCTGTGCTATTTTTTGCATTTTTGTATGCTTTTTCTTTTAGTTTTATGCTGTCCCTTACCTCTGTATGGCTGTATTTTTTGGCAAGTAGAGCTCTTGCCCGTCAGGAGTATAAATTGATTCTGTATCACCTTGAATTCTGTTTTGAACACCTCCCATTGATCATGTGTCTTTTTACCCATTAACAGATTTGCCCAGTTTACTGTGGACAGTCTCTGTCTCATCTTGTTGAAGTCGGCCTTATCCAAATCCAGAATCTTAGTAGCTGTTTCACGTTTCTCCCTTTCAAAAACGTTAAGTTGAACTCGATAGGAAAAATGTTCACGCACAGTTAGGTCGTTAACTAAATCTGGCCGATTACTCATTTGCTAAATCTAATGTGGCTTGACCCCTTGTTGCCTCTGGAACATATTGTTGTAGAAAACTATCCCGGACACACTCAAGAAGGAAGTTCTTGTATAATCGATATTTTTTAAACTCTTGGCTATATAAAAAGGAAGTAGAAATTGATGATCTGTGGAATTCCCACTTCATTTCATAACCCAAGAAAGATCATGTACAATATTGCCACTGTTAAAATGCTGTACTTTTCCATAAACTGTCTGTTCATGTCTGCCAACCCCTGTTCACATTTAAAAAGAGGTCTGCCAAAAACAGCAGTAACTAAAGATATGAACTCCAATTCACAGCCTCAAATGTTTAGCACACGTGCTGATTGCTAACATTGAGTTGTGTTCAAGCTGAAAAACATACCCTTGGATTCAGGTGACATTTATAAACCACTTTAGCTTCACTTTCTTGGTTTGTGGCTTGCTCTGAAGCTCTTGTAATATACTAGTGTTGTCCAATATGTTGGCCACAAGTCACATGGCATGTGATCTCAATACTCATTATACAGTGTGAGAGTGAACTGTCACCTTTTTGTGTGTTGGTAAAATGGTAAGATGAAAATCAGAGTGTGAGTGCTTTTTGATCATTGAATGCTTTACTTTGTCACTGAATGGTGGCAGATGTTTCAGTAAATATGCACATGTGAAGTACATTTACCTCGATTGTGAGTGTATTAAGATGTTTTCTACTGAAATGATGTTGCCATAGTTACACCTATGACTCGTCAGCGATTTCTATTGGACAACACTAATTTATTCTAAGCCATCATTCATTGTTCAATTTAGGAATTAGTTAGGAAGGTTCTCATTGAATGGAATAAACTGCATTACACAGTCTTGCTGTTACCTGTAAATTCCTGTACTTTTGTTAATGTTTGTCGCCTGTTCGGCTGCATTTGTAAGTGTGTTTTGTGAAGTGTGGTCTGACTGTCATTTGATGAAGACATGACCTGCATGATCCACTGACTTTGGGTTTCTTCTTTCTATACAGACCATCTTGGAGAAGCCATGAAACTAACCGAGTCACAACAGGTACACATTGAGTAAGGAAACATGAACTGTTCGGAAGCACTTGTGGTTCAGCACTGAATCGAGGGAAGTCATCATTATAGGCAGTCCCTCGGAATCGAGGAAGTCTTGCTTCCACTCTTAGCATGAGTTCTTAGGTGGCTGTACAGTCCAATACAAGAACCATAGTCCCTGTCACAGGTGGAACAGATGGTCGTTGAGGGAAAGGGTGGGTGGAACAGGTTTGCCACACGCTCCTTCCGCTGCATGCGCTTGATTTCTGCATTCTCTCGGCGATGACACTTGAGGAGCTCAGCGCCCTCCCGGATGCACTTCCTCCACTTTGGGTGGTCTTTGGCCAGGGCCTCCCAGGTGTCAGTGGGGATGTTGCACTTCATCAGGGAGGCTTTGAGGGTGTCCTTGTAACATTTCCTCTGGCCACCTTTGGCTCGTTTGCCGTGGACGAGTTTTGAGTAGAGCGCTTGCTTTGGAAGTCTTGTGTCTGGCATGCGAACTATGTAGCTTGCCCAGCAGAAGTAACTACGTCTTGATTAGCATTGCCTGCCCTGTACTGATCCAGTAGTAGTTCTGTGCAATGCAGTGATCTGATGTACTACGTCTCTGCTGTTTAGAGGATACCTTGAGCTCTGGGTTGATGTGCTTCTCTTCTCTGCTCCTGTAGGTACTTGCTTTTGCTGGAGTACAAGTGCCCAAACACTTGCACCCCTCTAATACCTCCTACACATAGAAACATAGAAAATAGGTGTAGGAGTAGGCCATTCGGCCCTTCGAGCCTGCACCACCATTCAATAAGATCATCGCTGATCATTCCCTCAGTACCCCTTTCCTGCTTTCTCTCTATACCTCTTGATCCCCTTAGCCATAAGGGCCATATCTAACTCTCTCTTGAATATATCCGATGAACTGGCATCAACAACTCTCTGCGGCAGGGAATTCCACAGGTTAACAACTCTGAGTGAAGAAGTTTCTCCTCATCTCAGTCCTAAATGGCCTACCCATTATCCTACGACTATGTCCCCTGGTTCTGGACTTCCCCAACATCGGGAACATTCTTCCCGCATTTAACCTGTCCAGTCCCGTCAGAATCTTATACGTTTCTATGAGATCCTTCTAAACTCCAGTGAATAAAGGCCCTATTGATCCAGTCTCTCCTCATGTCAGTCCAGCCATCCCTGGAATCAGTCTGGTGAACTTTCGCTGCACTCGCTCAATAGCAAGAATGTCCTTCCTCAGATTAGGAGACCAAAACTGAACGCAATATTCCAGGTGAGGTGACACTTAAGGCCCTGTACAACTGCAGTAAGACCTCTCTGCTCCTATACTCAAATCCCCTAGCTATGAAGGCCAACCTACCATTTGCCTTCTTCACCGCCTGCTGTACCTGCATGCCCACTTTCAGTGACTGATGAACCATGACACCCAGGTCTCGTTGAACCTCCCCTTTTCCTAATCTGCCGCCATTCAGATAATAATCTGCCTTCGTGTTTTTGCCCCCAGAATGGATAACCTCACATTTATCCACATTGTATTGCAACTGCCATGCATTTGCCCACTCACCTAAGTCACCCTTCAGCCTCTTAGCGTCCTCCTCACAGCTCACACCGCCACCCAGTTTAGTGTCATCTGCAAACTTGGAGATATTACACTCAATTCCTTCATCTAAATCGTTAACGTGTATTGTAAAGAGCTGGGGTCCCAGCACTGAGCCCTGCAGCACCCCACTAGTCACTACCTGCCATTCTGAAAAGGACCCGTTTATCCCGACTCTCTGCTTCCTGTCTGCCAACCAGTTCTCTATCCACGTCAGTATATTACCCCCAATACCATGCACTTTAATTTTGCACACCAATCTCTTGTTGGGACCTTGTCAAAAGCCTTTTGAAAGTCCAATTACACCACATCCACTGGTTCTCCCTTGTCCACTCTACTAGTTACATCCTCAAAAAAATTCCAGAAGATTCGTCAAGCATGATTTCCCTTTCATAAATCCATGCTGACTTGGACCAATCCTGTCACTGCTTTCCAAATGCGCTGCTATTTCATCCTTAATGATTGATTCCAACATTTTCCCCACTAGTACACATCACTATTATCCCATGTGTCAGCCTAGGTAATAAGCGTTGGCAGGCTATTTGATTCAGGGCAATTACAGAAGAGCTCAATGCTGTCCTCCATATATGCACTAGAAGGAGTCTCTCAACAGCGATCAGGAGGGGACCCGAGTCAGTTATTCCCCCTTCTCCCCTCAGATAAAAAAACAACAGTGGAAATGTGTGACCAAGTGTGCATTGTATATAACATTGCACTGGAACCCTTCAGGTATTCCTTTTATACAATGGTTGAATTACAGTTTTCTACATCAATCTCCTGCACCCTGTAAGGAAGTAAACTGGCTTAGACTGCTCTGGTGTGTTCCTGCAACCACATCAGGAGTAGTGTAGCACAGACATGGGTGCTGGTTGGCTGCCTGTATTTCTTAGCTGGAATTGGTGTGTTGTACAGAAAAACCCAGTGCAAGTAATGCCTTTTTTTTTTAAATAACACAATTACTGTATTTCATCAAATTGATTTGAAAATCGTGAGTCACACATGGATATTAGTTGCCCAAATAATTCACAAGGATTTAGGATACTACAGTTGTCAACTTGTTCAAAGTCCTGGGGGTGGAAATCCGGCTGGATCCATTCTTTGGTCTGAGAATCAGTGCTGCGTAGGAAGCATCGCCCCAGCCAGGAGGCCAAGGCAGGGCTGGAATTGGGCCTGATATCAATAAGTTTGGTGAGCCTGTCGAGCTCTCTTCAGAAAATGAATTTTAGGCCATTTGCCTCGCCGGCACCCTGACCTCTGGTAAGTCTCCAGATGTGGGGTTGGGGCAAGGCACAGCAGAAAGGAGTGGTCATCAGGAGAGCTGTGGAGCTGGTGAGCACATAAGAACATAAGAAATAGGTGCAGGAGTAGGCCATCTGGCCCCTCTCCTCCTCTGCCATTCAATATGATCATGGCTGATCTGATCTTGGCCTCAACTCCACTTCTCTGCCCCCTCCCCATAACCCTTGACTCCTTTATCATTCAAAAATCTGTCTATCTCCACCTTAAATATATTCAGACCCAGCCTGTACAGCTCTCTGAGGTAGACAATTACAAAGGTTCACGACCCTCAGAAGAAATTCCTTCTCATTTCTGTTTTAAATGGGCGACCCCTTATTCTGAGACTATGCCCCCTAGTTCTAGATTTCCCCCACGAGAGGAAACATTCTCTTTGCATCTACCCTGTCAAGGCCCCTCAGAATGTTATACGTTTCAATAAGATCTCCTCTCATTCTTCTAAACTCCAATGAGTATAGGCCCAACCTACTCAACCTGTCTTCATCAGACAACCCTCTCATCTCCGGAATCAACCTAGTGAACCTTCTCTGAACTGCCTCCAAAGCAAGTATATCCCTCCTTAAATCAGGAGACCAAAACTGTACGCAGTACTCCAAGTGTGGCCTCACCAATGCCCTGTTCAGTTGTAGCAGGACTTCCTTACTTTTATACTCCATCCCCCTTGCATTAAAAGCCAACATTCCATTTACTTCCTAATTACTTGTTGTACATGCTAACTTTTTGAGTTTTATGTACAAGGACCCTCAGATCCCTCTGTACCGCAGCATTTTGTAATCTCTTCCCCATTTAAATAATTTGCTTTTTCCTACCAAAGTGGATAACCTTCTAGCTCCATGTGCATTTGATATTTTAAAAAATGACCACCTTTGGCGGCCTCTTGCTAGGCCGCATTCACGCCTTGAAACCTGAGCAGATCAGTCCCCGGTGCCTGCTTCACTCGGGACAGTCCAATTTCTCTGAGGGGTCCTCAACCTGGCATTGGATCCTCATTAGCATATGCAAGGGAGCTAATACTTCAGATGCCTGAAAATCACCTGAAGTCAAAATGCCATTGGAACATTTTTCAGACTGCAAAATAGGTTCTTATTGCCCCCAAAACTGGCGCAAAGATGAGCAATTTCTAACCCTGCACTTGCAGAGTTCTGTGGAATGCTGGCCTTGAGCCTGAAGACTATGGGCTGGAAATTCATCATATTATTGCCCACTTACCACCCAGAAATGCAAATTTGATTAAAAAAAATCAATTACTGCCCACTGCCCCAAAAACGCAAATTTGATCACTAAGATCCATTTACTCCCCACCCTAAATACCGTCCTGAAAAGTAAGGTCTTGCCTGATCTTAGCCGCTCTTAAGCGGACGGTACGGACCCCATTTTAAAAACGGGAGTATTTGACGAAAGGCTGCTGAGAGCTTAACACTTAGTTCACAGTAGGGAATTTTACAATTTTAGCCCAGTGCAAGTGCATCCCTCCCCCAGTCAAAGTGCCTTACCCCAGTGCAAGTGCATCCCTCCCCCATTCAAAGTGCCTTACCCCAGTGCAAGTGCATCCCTCCCCCAGTCAAAGTGCCTTACCCCAGTGCAAGTGCATCCCTCCCCCATTCAAAGTGCCTTACCCCAGTGCAAGTGCATCCCTCCCCCATTCAAAGTGCCTTACCCCAGTGCAAGTGCATCCCTCCCCCAGTCAAAGTGCCTTACCCCAGTCAAAGTGCCTTACCCCAGTGCAAGTGCATCCCTCCCCCAGTCAAAGTGCCTTACCCCAGTGCAAGTGCATCCTTCCCCCAGTCAAAGTGCCTTACCCCAGTGCAAGTGCATCCCTCCCCCAGTCAAAGTGCCTTACCCCAGTGCAAGTGCATCCCTCCCCCATTCAAAGTGCCTTACCCCAGTGCAAGTGCATCCCTCCCCCAGTCAAAGTGCCTTACCCCAGTCAAAGTGCCTTACCCCAGTGCAAGTGCATCCCTCCCCCAGTCAAAGTGCCTTACCCCAGTGCAAGTGCATCCTTCCCCCAGTCAAAGTGCCTTACCCCAGTGCAAGTGCATCCCTCCCCCAGTCAAAGTGCCTTACCCCAGTGCAAGTGCATCCCTCCCCCAGTCAAAGTGCCTTACCCCAGTGCAAGTGCATCCCTCCCCCAGTCAAAGTGCCTTACCCCAGTGCAAGTGCATCCTTCCCCCAGTCAAAGTGCCTTACCCCAGTGCAAGTGCATCCTTCCCCAGTCAAAGTGCCACCTTACCCCTCCACCACCACCACCACCACCATAGATGGGGTATTGTGTATCCCAGTCTCTCTCGCTCTCTCTCACCCGCCTTCCCCCCCCCCCCCCCCTCCCAATCTCTCTCTGAATGAGGAAGGTTCAGAACATAGAATCATAGAATGATGCAGCACAGGAGGAAGCCATTTGGTCCATCGTGCCTGTGCCAGCTTTTTGAAAGAGCTCCCCTATTGGTCCCACTTCCCTGCTCTTTCCTCGTAGCCCTGCAATTTTCCCTTCCAAGTATTTATCCAATTCCCTTTTGAATGTTACTGTTGAATCTGCTTCCACTACCCTTTCACATTACCTAGGCTGGCACTGCAGTACTGAGGGAGTGTTCTAATGTCTACAGTGATGACCTTCAGATGAGATGTTAAATTGAGATCCAGTCTGCCCCCTCGGGATGTAAAAGATTCTATGGCGCTACTCAAAGAGCAGGGAAGTGCTCCCAGCATCCTGAACTAGCTTTACCCCTCAGCCAACGCCACAAAAAGGCACATGAACTGGCCATTCTTCTTCTTGTCAGATTGCCTGCAATATTTGCCGACATAACAATAGTGACAACTGTTAAAGTAATTAATATTTTAAAAAAATGTTTTGGGACACATGAGCAAATGGAGATATAAACTTGATTATACGTAATAGAACTTGCATTTCTGTAGTGCCTTTCACCACCTCATGACGACCCAAAGTGATTCCCAGCCACCGAAGCACTTTGTGTAGTCACTGTTGTATAAGAAACATATTTATATATTATTCAAGTCCCAACATTTGGGTTAAGAGACGAGGTCGTCGTTAACTTGGACCCATATTCCTTGATTTATATTCAGAGCAAAGTTCAGAAATCAAACGTGTTCAGTGAAAGTTGGCCACTGAATCGTTATTGCTGAAATGAAGGTGTTTATCTTTAGCCGTGGGGCTGGGTGCCCTTGCATTAGGTTCGCGGCTTGGGGTCATACATGAGAAATGATTAGTTGGATTAGATATCCAAGAAATGGGAGCACCTCAGTCCAACCAGAGTCAGCGCATTCTGGAGAAGATGGGAACATTCTGCATCACTATTGCTTTAGACAGATGTGGTGGTTGATATTCGTGTTCTGGGTGAGCAGGGTTGCCCTAATTGTGGTGGCAAATGTGGGTAAATTTAGTGTTAGTGCCAATATGAACATGAAACTGAGGAGATTAACAATACTCAGCAAGAACCAGCGAGTGTGTTAGTGTCACTTGGGTTAGTAATGACGAGGCTGATGTCAGTGGGATAAAGTTTAGACATAAGCAAAAGTGAGTAATGGGATTCTATTCTTCTGACTGATCCTTCCTTAGAAATCCCAACTGCCTCTTGTATGATGTTCTCAGCCCCCTCGCTGAGCTTGGGCCGGAGCGGGGGAGGGGCAGGTCGCTGAGCTTGGGCCGGAGCGGGGGAGGGGCAGGTCGCTGAGCTTGGGCCGGAGCGGGGGAGAGACAGGTCGCTGAGCTTGGGTTGGAGCGGGGAGAGACAGGTAGCTGAGCTTGGGCCGGAGCGGGGGAGAAACAGGTCGCTGAGCTTGGGTTGGAGCGGGGGAGAGACAGGTCGCTGAGCTTGGGTTGGAGCGGGGGATAGACAGGTCGCTGAGCTTGGGTTGGAGCGGGGGAGAGACAGGTCACTGAGCTTGGGTTGGAGCAGGGAGAGACAGGTCACTGAGCTTGGGTTGGAGCGGGGGAGAGACAGGTCACAGCTTGGGTTGGAGCAGGGAGAGACAGGTCGCTGAGCTTGGGTTGGAGCGGGGAGAAACAGGTCGCTGAGCTTGGGTTGGAGCGGGGAGAGACAGGTCGCTGAGCTTGGGTTGGAGCGGGGGAGAGACAGGTCGCTGAGCTTGGGTTGGAGCGGGGGAGGGGCAGGTCGCTGTGCTTGGGCCGGAACGGGGGAGGGGCAGGTCGCTGAGCTTGGGTTGGAGCGGGGAGAAACGGGTCGCTGAGCTTGGGTTGGAGCGGGGAGAGACAGGTCGCTGAGCTTGGGTTGGAGCGGGGAGAGACAGGTCGCTGAGCTTGGGTTGGAGCGGGGAGAAACGGGTCGCTGAGCTTGGGTTGGAGCGGGGAGAGACAGGTCGCTGAGCTTGGGTTGGAGCGGGGAGAGACAGGTCGCTGAGCTTGGGTTGGAGCGGGGAGAGACAGGTCGCTGAGCTTGGGCTGGAGCGGGTGAGAGACAGGTCACTGAGCTTGGGCCGGAGCGGGGGAGAGACAGGTCGCTGAGCTTGGGTTGGAGCGGGGAGAGACAGGTCGCTGAGCTTGGGTTGGAGCGGGGAGAGACAGGTCGCTGAGCTTGGGCCGGAGCGGGGGAGAGACAGGTCGCTGAGCTTGGGTTGGAGCGGGGGAGAGACAGGTCACTGAGCTTGGGCCGGAGCGGGGGAGAGACAGGTCGCTGAGCTTGGGTTGGAGCGGGGAGAAACAGGTCGCTGAGCTTGGGTTGGAGCGGGGAGAGACAGGTCGCTGAGCTTGGGTTGGAGCGGGGAGAGACAGGTCGCTGAGCTTGGGTTGGAGCGGGGAGAGACAGGTCGCTGAGCTTGGGTTGGAGCGGGGGAGAGACAGGTCGCTGAGCTTGGGTTGGAGCGGGGAGAGACAGGTCGCTGAGCTTGGGTTGGAGCGGGGAGAGACAGGTCGCTGAGCTTGGGTTGGAGCGGGGGAGAGACAGGTCGCTGAGCTTGGGTTGGAGCGGGGGAGAGACAGGTCGCTGAGCTTGGGTTGGAGCGGGGGAGGGGCAGGTCGCTGTGCTTGGGCCGGAGCGGGGGAGGGGCAGGTCGCTGAGCTTGGGTTGGAGCGGGGAGAGACAGGTCGCTGAGCTTGGGTTGGAGCGGGGAGAGACAGGTCGCTGAGCTTGGGTTGGAGCGGGGGAGAGACAGGTCGCTGAGCTTGGGTTGGAGCGGGGGAGGGGCAGGTCGCTGTGCTTGGGTTGGAGCGGGGGAGGGGCAGGTCGCTGTGCTTGGGTTGGAGCGGGGGAGGGGCAGGTCGCTGAGCTTGGGCCGGAGCGGGGGAGGGGCAGGTCGCTGAGCTTGGGCCGGAGCGGGGGAGGGGCAGGTCGCTGAGCTTGGGTTGGAGCGGGGGAGAGACAGGTCGCTGAGCTTGGGTTGGAGTTGGGAGAGACAGGCCGCTGAGCTTGGATTGGAGCGGGGGAGAGACAGGTCGCTGAGTTTGGGTTGGAGCGGGGGAGGGGCAGGTTGCTGTGCTTGGGCCGGAGCGGGGGAGGGGCAGGTCGCTGAGCTTGGGTTGGAGCGGGGAGAGACAGGTCGCTGAGCTTGGGCTGTAGCGGGGAGAGACAGGCCGCTGAGCTTGGGCTGGAGCGGGGGAGAGACAGGTCACTGAGCTTGGGCCGGAGCGGGGGAGGGGCAGGTCGTTGAGCTTGGGTTGGAGCGGGGGAGAGACAGGCCGCTGAGCTTGGGCCGGAGCGGGGGAGAGAGGTCGCTGAGCTTGGGTTGGAGCGGGGGAGAGACAGGTCGCTGAGCTTGGGTTGGAGCGGGGTAGAGACAGGCCGCTGAGCTTGGGTTGGAGCGGGGGAGAGACAGGCCGCTGAGCTTGGGTTGGAGCGGGGTAGAGACAGGTCGCTGAGCTTGGGTTGGAGCGGGGGAGAGACAGGTCGCTGAGCTTGGGTTGGAGCGGGGAGAGACAGGTCGCTGAGCTTGGGCTGGAGCGGGTGAGAGACAGGTCACTGAGCTTGGGCCGGAGCGGGGGAGAGACAGGTCGCTGAGCTTGGGTTGGAGCGGGGAGAGACAGGTCGCTGAGCTTGGGTTGGAGCGGGGAGAGACAGGTCGCTGAGCTTGGGCCGGAGCGGGGGAGAGACAGGTCGCTGAGCTTGGGTTGGAGCGGGGGAGAGACAGGTCACTGAGCTTGGGCCGGAGCGGGGGAGAGACAGGTCGCTGAGCTTGGGTTGGAGCGGGGAGAAACAGGTCGCTGAGCTTGGGTTGGAGCGGGGAGAGACAGGTCGCTGAGCTTGGGTTGGAGCGGGGAGAGACAGGTCGCTGAGCTTGGGTTGGAGCGGGGAGAGACAGGTCGCTGAGCTTGGGTTGGAGCGGGGGAGAGACAGGTCGCTGAGCTTGGGTTGGAGCGGGGAGAGACAGGTCGCTGAGCTTGGGTTGGAGCGGGGAGAGACAGGTCGCTGAGCTTGGGTTGGAGCGGGGGAGAGACAGGTCGCTGAGCTTGGGTTGGAGCGGGGGAGAGACAGGTCGCTGAGCTTGGGTTGGAGCGGGGGAGGGGCAGGTCGCTGTGCTTGGGCCGGAGCGGGGGAGGGGCAGGTCGCTGAGCTTGGGTTGGAGCGGGGAGAGACAGGTCGCTGAGCTTGGGTTGGAGCGGGGAGAGACAGGTCGCTGAGCTTGGGTTGGAGCGGGGGAGAGACAGGTTGCTGAGCTTGGGTTGGAGCGGGGGAGGGGCAGGTCGCTGTGCTTGGGTTGGAGCGGGGGAGGGGCAGGTCGCTGTGCTTGGGTTGGAGCGGGGGAGGGGCAGGTCGCTGAGCTTGGGCCGGAGCGGGGGAGGGGCAGGTCGCTGAGCTTGGGCCGGAGCGGGGGAGGGGCAGGTCGCTGAGCTTGGGTTGGAGCGGGGGAGAGACAGGTCGCTGAGCTTGGGTTGGAGTTGGGAGAGACAGGCCGCTGAGCTTGGATTGGAGCGGGGGAGAGACAGGTCGCTGAGTTTGGGTTGGAGCGGGGGAGGGGCAGGTTGCTGTGCTTGGGCCGGAGCGGGGGAGGGGCAGGTCGCTGAGCTTGGGTTGGAGCGGGGAGAGACAGGTCGCTGAGCTTGGGCTGTAGCGGGGAGAGACAGGCCGCTGAGCTTGGGCTGGAGCGGGGGAGAGACAGGTCACTGAGCTTGGGCCGGAGCGGGGGAGGGGCAGGTCGTTGAGCTTGGGTTGGAGCGGGGGAGAGACAGGTCGCTGAGCTTGGGCTGTAGCGGGGAGAGACAGGCCGCTGAGCTTGGGCTGGAGCGGGGGAGAGACAGGTCACTGAGCTTGGGCCGGAGCGGGGGAGGGGCAGGTCGTTGAGCTTGGGTTGGAGCGGGGGAGAGACAGGCCGCTGAGCTTGGGCCGGAGCGGGGGAGAGAGGTCGCTGAGCTTGGGTTGGAGCGGGGGAGAGACAGGTCGCTGAGCTTGGGTTGGAGCGGGGTAGAGACAGGCCGCTGAGCTTGGGTTGGAGCGGGGGAGAGACAGGCCGCTGAGCTTGGGTTGGAGCGGGGTAGAGACAGGTCGCTGAGCTTGGGTTGGAGCGGGGGAGAGACAGGCCGCTGAGCTTGGGTTGGAGCGGGGGGAGACAGGTCGCTGAGCTTGGGTTGGAGCGGGGGAGAGACAGGCCGCTGAGCTTGGGTTGGAGCGGGGAGAGACAGGTCGCTGAGCTTGGGTTGGAGCGGGGGAGAGACAGGTCGCTGAGCTTGGGTTGGAGCGGGGGAGGGGCAGGTCGCTGTGCTTGGGCCGGAGCGGGGGAAGAGACAGGTCAACAAAAGAAAAGGACAGAACCCAGCCTCCAATCTTTGCCGAGTGGAATGGCCTGCACTGCACTCCGCTCCCGCTGTCCCCCTTAACAGTCTCATCAAATTCGCGCTGGAGGACTTCAGCTGCAACGGGCTGTAAAAAATGACGGGCTGCCCGAATACCGCCGAGAAACGGGCGGCAGGGGGGCATGATCAATTTTGGGGCCTATAGCTTTAGAATCCCATTGGGAACTAATGGTGTGTGCTGGGAAAGTGCTCCAACGCTCTGCAACTACCTTTCCTCATGCTTTTAAAATGTTTTTTGTTAACATTTTGGAATCCTTCCATTCAGAAGTTCTGACCACTTGGTGTAACAATCCACTTTAAAACTGTGAGACCAGTCTTCTGTCCCCGTAAACCAGCCATGATACAAAACGTACTTTGTTAATGGCTCTGTGATTATCTTGAGCTTTAATTTTCTGTTATAATGAAACTTTCCCTGTGGCTCCAGAGGGCATTGTGCTCACAGCAAAAATGCAATGAAGCAGACAGAGTCTCTTCTGAATCTTGTATGTGCAGATCCCATGCCCAGGATAACAATTGCCCCAAGTTCTGGTACAGTGCATCGCCGATCACGTAAGATGACCATTGTATTCTCCTGTCATCTCCAAAAGGCAACAAATACCATGCCGTGTTCAGGTTAAAACGAATAGGTTTAGAAACATAGAAACATAGAAAATAGGTGCAGGAGTAGGCCATTCGGTCCTTTGAGCCTGCACCACCATTCAATAAGATCATGACTGATCATTCACCTCAGTACCCCTTTCCTGCTTTCTCTCCACACCCCTTGATCCCTTTAGCCGTAAGGGCCATATCTAACTCCCTCTTGAATATATCCAACGCACTGGCATCAACAACTCTCTGCGGTAGAGAATTCCACAGGTTAACAACTCTCTGAGCGAAGAAGTTTCTCCTCATCAGTCCTAAATGGCTTACCCCTTATCCTTAGACTGTGTCCCCTGGTTCTGGACTTCCCCAACATCGGGAGCATTCTTCCTGCATCTAACCTGTCCAGTCCCGTCAGAATTTTATATGTTTCTATGAGATCCCCTCTCATCCTTCTAAACTGCAGTGAATACAGGCCCAGTTGATCCAGTCTCTCCTCAAATGTCAGTCCTGCCATCCTAGGAATCAGTCTGGTGAACTTTCGTTGCACTCCCTCAATAGCAAGAACGTCCTTCCTCAGATTAGGAGACCAAAACTGAACACTATTCCAGGTGAGGCCTCACCAAGGCCCTGTACAACTGCAGTAAGACCTCCCTGCTCCTATACTCAAATCCCCCTAGCTATGAAGGCCAACATAGCATTTGCCGCCTTCACCGCCTGCTTTACCTGCATGCCAACTTTCAATGATTGATGTACCATGACACCCAGGTCTCGTTGCACCTCCCCTTTTCCTAATCTGCCGCCAGTCGGATAATATTCTGCCTTCGTGTTTTTGCCACCAAAGTGGATAACCTCACATTTATCCACATTATACTGCATCGGTTATGCATTTTCCCACTCATCTAACCTGTCCAAGTCACCCTGCAGCCTCTTAGCATCCTCCTCACAGCTCACACCGCCACCCAGCTTAGTGTCATCTGCAAACTTGGCGATACGGCCTCAACTGGACTACTTCTGTGCACCACACTTTAGGAAGGATGCGAAGCCCTTGGAGAGGGTGCAGAAAAGATTTACAAGAATGGTTCCAGGGATGAGAGACTGCAGTTACATGGATAGACTGGAGAAGCTGGGGTTGTTCTCATTAGAGCAGAGAAGGTTGAGAGGAGAGTAGAAACATCAGCAGAAACAAACAACAACTAACAGAATTAGTAGGGATTCAGTAGGGATGTGAATAACAGCAGAATCCAGTCACTTGTGAACTCGCTGGTGTCTCAGCAGGTTGGGTGACTGAGTGAATCCCTTCCCACACACTGAGCAGGTGAACGGTCTCTCCCCAGTGTGAACTCGCTGGTGTTTTAGCAGGTCGGAAGCATATAGGGTAGGTATCACTACTGCTCTGTAGATCTTGAGCTTGGTGCTGGGTTTGAGGTCCCGGTCTTCGAACACTCTTTTGCTCGGCGACCGAAGGCTGCTTTGGCATACTGAAGGCAGTGTTCGACTTTGTCTTCGAAGTCTGCCCTGTTGACAGTAGGCTCCCATGGTATGGAAAATGGTCCACATTGTCCACTGTCGTTTCTGCTGATGTTAATAAACTCCAGCCGAGTTGAAGGGTTAATATTTTGATATTTCAAATAACAGTGTCGATATTTGATGTCTCCAAGATAAGAGACTAATTGATGTCCTGTTACTGACTGCTCCATTTTTGATCGGAGCAGAGGAGCGGTGAGAGATGGGGCCCAGGAGCGTTGTGATCGGGGCGCAGGACAGGCGAGGGTTCGGGGCCCAGAAGAGGCGAGGGCCCAGGGGCAGTACGGGCCAGCCCACATTGCGATCTATGGATAGTGTGCGCACTAGGTCCGTGCAGCAGAGCTTGGTCTCCAGTCATCTTGGTTAACCCTTGCCACTGGATCAAAATCGAGCTCTGTCAAACCCGTGTGGTGGTTGGTGTGCAACGGTCACATTAAAATAATCCACGTATAGGCATCTTCCACCCTTCAGACCTAGAATGTCAGGTCCCTCATTGAAACACCTGTGAACTCATCCCTTTTTGGTGTGGAAGCAAGCTATCCTCAATAGGAGGGACTGCCTAATACTATATACTGAGTAGATAGAAAGAAACTGTTCTCATTGGCGAAGGGCCATAAGTCAGAGAACACAGATTTAAGGTGATTGGCAGAAGAACCAAAAACGACATGGGGGAAAACATTTTTACGCAGTGAGTGGTTAGGATCTGTAATTCACTGCCTGAAAGGGTGGTGGAGGCAAATTCAGTTGTGGCTTTCAAAAGGGAATTGGATAAGTACCTGAAGGAAAAAAAAAATTGCAGGGTTACGGGGAAGGGCACGGGAGAGGGACTAGCTGAAGTGCTCCTGCAGAGAGCAAGGCAAAAGCTCGACGGGCCGCATGGCCTCCTGTGCTGTAACCATTCTATGAATCTATGTTAATTTCATGAAGTCTTTCTTTCACTGCTAACGAATTGTGTTCTGAACATACAGGCTTTATTATCATTGGAGCTACAGAGAGACAGTCATATCAAACATCAGCTTCTAATCCATGAGAGATGGAAGAGGGCTAAGAGAGAAGAGAAGCTGAGGGCTCAGATACACCCAACAGCAGCAGACAGGGAATCTGAGCCCCAATTACCTATGAAACCATTCTCTGATGGTCAGAAGACACTTTCCACAAGCACGGAAATGAGTAGCCTGAACCAGGAGGGATACCTGAGGCAAATTCAGAATTCCTGTGATCGGGAACCGGATACACTTCTCTTTCTGTTAGAGAAGAGACAAATTCCTTTGAAGACCTGTGTAGGGAGCAGAGCTCCTAAAGATGACAAGACAAGGATAGAGGAGCAAGAGATGAAAATTTCTGAACTGAAAAGACTTGTTGATCTACTTATAGCTGAGAATGAGAGGCTAAAGAAGGAGAATAAACAGCTGAAGACCGAGAATGCAAGAATTAAGAAGTCCCCGTTGGAAAAGGAATTAGACGTGGATTCAGACTTTGTGAAGTCTGAGTTATGGTGTATGAGTCAACCATCCGATAACGCCTCCAATGCTGGCAAAGCGAAAGACATTCCAATACCCAACCTTCCTCCTTTGGAAATGCCAGCTCAGGACATTTCATTGGATGATCTCCCCCTTTTAGAACTTCCTGAGGAGGTTGTGTGTGATCTGAAAGAACTATTGGACAACCAAAAGGAAGCCTCAAAGGACAAATTATAGGGAGCATACTTGCAAAAAAAAAACAATGTAACAGATCAGTGGTACAGTGCCTCCAAATAGCAGTTAATGTTCCTGTTGTATGTACGACATGAGTGCCAGATGATCGTATGTACGATCCGTATGATTTTCTCACCCAGATGGACTGAGGCACTGTTTACATTCGGGCACTCGCCTCCAAGAATCAGTCTGTGCCACTCAATGAACTCTTAATGTGATGCAAATTTCAAAGCCAATCAGGAACATTACATGTATTTCTACTGTATAATGAGGGAACCAAATCACCAACTTCTGAATGCTCAGTTTACATTGCAGTAATTGGGGTGCACCATTGTATACCTTTTTTATTGTTTTCTTTGTCTAAACAAATTACTCTGTGTGATATGAATTGTCTAAAGATGAACTGTAACTTTTTTTTGTTGCTGCATGAATGAAGAAATTAGTGTCGGTATTTGATTTGCAGATCGAATAATTAAATAAATACAATCCTTGCAATTGGATTTTACAGAACCTTTATTTCTGCTTTAAGTGCCATTGTCACTCAGTTGGTAGTACACTTCCACTCTGAGTCAGCAGGTCGGAGGTCCAAACCCCATTTAAGTCCATAAGCCCTACAGTACTAAGGGCTTCCCTATGTCGGAGGTGCTGTCTGCCTTTGAACCAGGTGGATTTTGTTGTTACGGCACTGTTCGAAGAGCAGAGTCATCTGGTGATGTGACTTACAGTCATCCCTCAACCACTAGCACACAAAAACAGGTTAACTGGTTAGTCACTTAATTGCTGTTTTTGCGATCCTGAATGCCTTCAAAATAATTCATCATATGTGAAGCGTTTTGGCTAGTTAAGATACTCTATAATTAGAAACCTTTCCTCAAACTTGAAGGAAACTGTGACTTGACATTAAAATAATTGATGTTGCAACTGTGCTTTGTGGTTTTGAGTACAGTATTTGGGTTGTTTTCTGCTACTTCCAAATCATCTGGCTAATGTTTTTGTCACTTTTAAAGTAGGAAGCCGGAGGCTTGAGTCTCTGTTCCAACTTGACAAAGTCTACAGGGTTATAAACAATGTTCCCCCAAGGTGGGCAGCCGCACACCAGTCGCGAGGTCCCGTGCAGGACATTCACCAGCTCCTGCCCCTGGAAGAGATATCGTGCGGCCACACAGCAAATTTAAAGGGATTGCGCACGGGAAAAAAAATTAGAGGGAACATTGGTTATCAATCTCAGCCAGGGTTGTAGCAAAATAATATGGCACTAGATCTCCAATCAGCTTCTGTGCTATCTATGAATGCCCATGTTAGCTGCCATTTTGATTTTCCCTGCTGAACATAGGAACAGAAGTCAGTCATTCTGGCCTGCTTTGGCATCCAATTAGTTTATGGCTGATCTGCAACTCGACTCCCTGTTTCCACATGTGCTCTGTATCCCTGAAATATAGATTAAATGGTGTTAAAGATGATCAAAAGTGTTGATCGGTTCTCTTCATCTACCCTATTTCCACTGGTGGGAGAGTTCAGATCAAGGGGGCATAAGCTTAAAATTAGAGCTTGGCCATTTGGGGGTGATCGGGTCGTGGAAATCTGGAAAACACTTCCTCCAAAAAGCTGTTGAGACTGGGATTCAACTGAAAAATATTAAAACCGAAATGGATAGATTTTTGTTAGGCAAAGGTATTAAGGGTTACGGATCCAAGGTGGGTAAATGGAGTGAAGATACAGATCAGCCATGAGTGGAATAGGCCAGTATAGCATAGGAGGAGGTTTGCTTTGCATTTCTGTGTTGTACCTGAGCCGGGAGCCCAAGGTGTTCCATTCCTCAAAACCATGACATCTTGTAAGTTGAGAAATCTTCATCATAAACTGTGGCTTTTTGTAAACTTGTATTTGTATCTGCTTCAATACCTCTCACCCCAGTGCCCCAGAATAACTACAGGGTGAGGCTGGCCTTGGCCTCTGCCAATCTATTGTGAGCTGGAGTAGTTTCTGTTTGCATCTTTGGGACTGATTGGGTGGGGGGTATGTTTCACTAGCACATGATGACAGTGTTACATTTATTAATGTTTTATGGGAAGAAATAGTTCATAAAATATTGCAATTTTTGAAAACTAATTGTGCTCCTTATTTGGGGTTGGGGAGAGAGAATGCAGGAACGATCCATCTTGAGCTGTTAGTTTTTGATTTATTCTTGGGCGTAGTTCCTCCTTGCTGACTGCCGAAATGTGCTCAGATTGATGTCCCTCATTAAAAAAATTATCACATTGGCCTTTGAAGCAGAGGCTGAGGCAGTAAGATTATCAATACTGCTTTCAGTTGCTGCATGTGTTTTTAAATAAAACCCATTTTGTACCCGAACATGTAATTATGGAGCTAATCTATTCCATAAAGCTGCTGCTTTGCATTGTATCTGAGCATCCCCATCAAAGTCTGCAACCTTGAAGGAATTGTTTTCTGCAATCTCCAAGTATACTGTCGAATCCAGATGACTAAAGGATCTGTCTTAGAAACATAGAAAATAGGTGCAGCAGTAGGCCATTTGGTCCTTCGAGTCTGCACCACCATTCAATATGATCATGGCTGATTATACAACTTCAAACCCCCTTCCTGCTTTCTCTCCATACCCTTTGACCCCTTTAGCCGTAATCATCATAGGCAGTCCCTTGGAATCGAGGAAGATTTGCTTCCACTACTAAAGTGAGTTCTTTGGTCTAACACGAGAGCCACAGACCCTGTCGCAGGTGGGACAGACATTTGTCGGGGGAAGGGGGGGGTGAGACTGATTTACCACACGCTCCTTCCGCTGTCTGCGCCTGACCTCTTCACACTCGCAGCGTTGAGATTCAAAGAGCTCAACGCGCTCCCAGATGCACTTTCTCCACCTCGGGCGGTCTTCGGCCAGGTGTCAGTGGTGATGTTGCACTTCACCGTTTCCACTGCCCACCTTTGGCTCGGTTGCCATGAAGGAGCTCCGCGTAGTGCAATTGCTTGAGGAGTCTCACGTCTGGCATGCGAACTAAGTGGCCTGCCCAGCGAAGCTGATTGAGTGTGGTTAGTGAGTCAATGCTGGGGATGTTAGCCTGGGCGAAGACACAGATGTTGGTATGTTTAGCCGTAAGGGCCACATCTAACTCCCTTTTGAATATATCTAACGAACTGGCCTCAACTCTCTGTGGTAGAGAATTCCACAGGTTCACAACACTTGAGTGAAGAAGTTTCTCCTCATCTCGGTCCTAATTGGCTTACCACTTATCCTTAGACTGTGACCCCTGGTTCTGGACTTCCCCAACATCTTGGCTATGATGCCCCTACAGTGCAATAGCCTGCAACTATATTGTCATTACGGTAACCACTTTGATGAGGTATAGAAGGGTGATTTGCACCCGTGGAGCCTGGTGAGCAGAAACAAATGGAGAATTTCCCTGCGGTTCTCCTGATCTCTCGCTGTGATTTTGGCACAAGATCAGTGGAATTGCTGGAGAAACAATGGGGCTGAAATTGCGGTCGGAGGCTTCCCGCGGGCAATTGCCTCAGACCTGAAACATTTCTACGAATTTACCTGGTGGTCCGGGAGGGGGCTGTGATTCCATTGGGAAGGCCTTCCCTTCCCGCGCTGCAGAGTGTGCTCCCGTCCTCCAGGTTCCCACGCAGAGGGTGCAGTCACGTGTGCAATCAGGTACTGGATTCCACAGCTTTCTCATTAATAGCAACGAGGAAAAAAACTCAGACACTAAACATATGTAATAAAAATAAACACACCACAATTAAAATTAATTGAAATTAAAGTTAATAACTATCTTTAGAATTTTTTTTCGAGTTTTTAAAGTATGGATAAAAATAAATGTAATGTAGTGGGCAGGGTTTTTAAAATGTTTTTTAATTTAATTTTATATTTTTATATGTTTTTAAACACTTACGCCTGTAGGAGTTGGCTATACGCCTGCTTTTACCGGGCGCAAGAATTTTGAGGACATTTGCTGGGCAAGATATGGGTAAATACCGCAATCCTGCCCATGCAAACGTCCTCATTCCCGATCTACGTCGGATCTGTCAAGCTCCGTGTTTTTTAGTGCGTGCGCTGAAAAGCGGCTTTTCCGATGCCTTCCCGTTGGAGGCCGGAATTTCAGGGCCTATGTAAATGGCCGTTTTTACTCCCAAATCGCCGAGAATTCTGCTGATATCCCACCCGAGAATCCCTGTGGAAATTTCAGGCGAATATTTTCAGGACATGGAGAGAGGAGGAAACCTATCCCCCTCCCCCCCCTCCCCAACCCAAAAAAATTGCAAACAAAAGAATTAAGAATCATTTGTTGCTCTTTCCAATTCCTGTTGTGACAGTGGGACCATCGTTCTTGTGCTGAAGTGACTGACCGTCTCATCATCATCAGCAGTCCCTCAGAATCGAGGCAGACTTGCTTCCACTCTAAAAATGAGTTCTTGGGTGACTGAACAGTCCAATACGAGAGCCACAGTCCCTGTCACAGATGGGACAGATAGTCGTTGAGGGAAAGGGTGGGTGGGACAGTTTGCCGCACGCTCTTTCCGCTGCCTGCGCTTGTTTTCTGTATGCTCTCAGTGACGAGACTCGAGGTGCTCAGCGCCCTCCCGGATGCTCTTCCTCCGCTTAGGGCGGTCTTTGGCCAGGGACTCCCAGGTGTCGGTGGGGATAGAAACATAGAAGGATAGGCCATTTGGCCCTTCGAGCCTGCACCACCATTCAATAAGATCATGGCTGATCATTCCCTCAGTACCCCTTTCCTGCTTTCTCTCCATACCCCTTGATCCCTTTAGCCATAAGAGCCATATCTAACTCTCTCTTGAATATATCCAATGAACTGGCATCAACAACTCTGCGATAGGGAATTCCACAGGTTAACAACTCTGAGTGAAGAAGTTTCTCCTCATCTCAGTCCTAAATGCCTACCGCTTATCCAAAGACTGTGTCCCCTGGTTCTGAACTTCCCCAACATCTGGAACATTCTACCCGCATCTAACCTGTCCCATCCCATTAGAATCTTATGTTTCTATGAGATCCCCTCTCATCCTTCTAAACTCCAATGTATAAAGGCCCAGTTGATCCAGTCTCTCCTCATATGTCAGTCCAGCCATCCCGGGAATCAGTCTGGTGAACCTTCGCTACACTCCCTCAATAGCAAGAACGTCCTTCCTCAGTTTAGGAGACCAAAACTGAACACAATATTCCAGGTGAGGCCTCACTAAGGCCTGTACAACTGCAGTAAGACCTCCCTGCTCCTATACTCAAATCCCCTCGCTATGAAGGCCAACATACCATTTGCCTTCTTCATCGCCTGCTGTACCTGCATGCCAACTTTCAATGACACCGAGGTCTTGTTGCACCTCCCCTTTTCCTAATCTGCCATCATTCAGATAATATTCTGTCTTTGCGTTTCTTTGCGTTTTTGCCCCCGAAGTGGATAACCTCACGTTTATCCACATTATACTGCATCTGCCATGCATTTGCCCACTCACCTAACCTGTCCAAGTCACCCTGCTGCCTCTTAGCGTCCCCCTCACAGCTCACACCGCCACCCAGCTTAGTGTCATCGCAAACTTGGAGATATTACACTCAATTCCTTCATCCAAATCATTAATATATATTGTAAAGAGCTGGAGTCCCAGCACTGAGCCCTGCGGCACTCCGCTAGTCACCGCCTGCCATTCTGAAAAGGACCCGTTTATCCCGACTCTGCTTCCTGTCTGCCAACCAGTTTTCTATCCACGTCAGTATATTACCCCAATACCATGTGCTTTGATTTTGCACACCAATCTCTTGTGTGGGACCTTGTCAAAAGCCTTTTGAAAGTCCAAATACACCACATCCACTGGTTCTCCTTTATCCACTATAAAGTGATAATGTTTCACTTTATCAGGGAGGCTTTGAGGGTGTCCTTGTAACGTTTCCTCTGCCCACCTTTGGCTCATTTGCCATGAAAGAGTTCTGAGTAGACCGTTTGCTTTGGGAGTCTCGTGCCAGGCATGCGAACAATGTGGCCTGCCCAGTAGAGCTGATCGAGTGTGGTCAGTGCTTCAATGCTGGGGATGTTGGCTTCGATAAGGACGCTAATGTTGGTGCGTCTGTCCTCCCAAGGGATTTGCAGGGTCGAGGACGCTAATGTTGATGAGTCTGTCCTCCCAGGGGTTTTGTAGGATCTTGTGGAGGCATCGTTGGTGGTATTTCTCCAGTGACTTGAGATGTCTACTGTACGTGGTCCATGTCTGAGCCATAACAGGAGGGCGGGTATTACTACAGCCCTGTATATCATGAGCTTGGTAGTGGATTTGAGGGCCTGGTCTTCGAACACTCTTTTCCTCAGGTGACCGAAGGCTGCACTGGCACACTGGAGGCGGTGTTGAATCTCGTCATAAATATCTGCTTTTATTGTTAAGAGGCTCCCGAGGTATGGGACATGGTCCACGTTGTCCAGTGCCGGCCGTGGATCTTGATGACTTGTGGGGGGAGGGGGGCAGTAGTGAGCGGCGAGGACAGGCTGGTGGAGGGCTTTTGTTTTACAGATGTTTAGCGCAAGGCCCATGCTTTCGTATGCCTCAGTAAATACATTGACTACGACTTGGAGTTCAGCCTCTGTATGTGCAGAGATGCGGGCATCGCCCACGTACTGTAACTTGATGACAGAGGTTGGGGTGGTCTTGGACCTGGCCTGGAGACGGCGAAGGTTGAACAGGTTCCCACTGGTTCTGTAGTTTAGTTCCACTCCAGCGGGGAGCTTGATTGTGAGGTGGAGCATGGCAGCGAGGAAGATTGAGAAGAGGGTTGGGGCGATGACGCAGTCCTGTTTGACTCCGGTCCGGACGTGGATTGGGTCTGTGATAGATCTGTTAGTAAGGATCACGGCCTGCATGTCGTTGTGGAGCAGGCAAAAGATGGTGACGAACTTTTGGGGGCATCCAAAATGGAGGACGCTCCATAGACCCTCGCGGTGGACGGTGTCAAAGGCCTTTGTAAGGTCGAAGGCCATGTATAAGGGTTGGTGCTGTTCCCTGCAGCTGTCGCGCTGCAAAAATCATGTCCGTTGTGCCCCGGAGGGGATGAAATCTGCACTGTGACTCCGGGAGGAGCTCCTCGGCCACAGGGAGAAGATAGTTGAGGAGGACTCTGGCGATGACTTTCCCAGTGGCTGATAGCAGGGAGATTCTCCTGTAGTTGCTGCAGTCGGACTTGTCCCCTTTTTTAAAGATGGTCACGATCACTGCATCTCTGAGATCTCCCGGCATGCTCTCCTCCCTCCAGATGCGAGAGATGAGGTTGTGTATTCGCGCCAGCAGTGCCTCTCCGCCATACTTCAGTGCCTCAGCAGGGATTCCATCCGCTCCCGTAGCCTTGTTGTTCTTAAGCTGTCTTATGGCTTTTTCTACCTCGTGCAGTGTTGGGGTTTTACTGAGGTGGTGGCGGGTTGCATGCTGCGGGATGGAGTTGAGAACATTCAAGTCAAAGGCAGAGTCTTGATTGAGGAGATCTTCGAAGTGTTCCTTCCAGTGGGCCCTCAATGCCTCAGTGTCCTTGATGAGTGTCTCCCCGTTCTTGGCCAGCAGTGGGGTGGGGCCTTGGGTGTTTGGGCCGTAGGCGATCTTGACTGCACTGAAGAATCCTCACACATCATGGCTGTCGGCCAGCTGCTGTATCTCCTGTGCTTTCTCCATCTATCATCTGTTCTTCGGGTCCCGGGTTTTTTGTTGGACCTCAGCCTTGAGCCGTCTGTAATGCTGCTTTGCTGCTCCCGAGTTGGGTTGTTGTTTAAGGCTCTGCGCTTGCGATCTATTAGCTCTTGAATCTCCTGATCATTCTCATCAAACCAGTCCTGGGTGTTTTCTGGTTGAGTGACCGAGCGTCTCTTCGCAGGCACTGGTTATGGAGACCTGGAGGGCAGACCAAACGCTGCGGGCATTCTGCGTCTCGGGGTCATCAAAGCACGCCAGGTTAGCTGTGAGGCACTGGCTGCATAGGGCTCTCTTAGCTGGGTCCTTAAGTGCCCCGGCATTGACTTTTGTGCGGCACTGTTTCTGCTGCCCCCTCCGCTTTGGGGCTATGTTGATGTCAATGATGGATCGGATTAGGCGGTGGTCCATCCAGCAGTCGTCAGCTCCTGTCACATCCTTGCGATCCTGGGCTCGGACGATGACACAGTCGAGCAAGTGCCAGTGTTTGGAGTGAGGGTGTTGCTATGATGCCTTGTATTTGTCCCTCTGGCGGAACAAGGTGATGACAAGTTCATGTTCTAGATATTTTGTCAGTAGGGTACCGCTGGAGTTGGCTCTGCCAATCACGCCTCCCCAGGGGGCTGTATCCTTGCTGACCCTGGCGTTGAAGTCACCGAGGAGGATCAGTTTGTTGTCCGCATGGATTTTGCGAGATTGGAGTAAAAGCCCTCTTTGGTCTCATCTGTCGCATCGAGTGTTGGGGCGTACGCACTGATAACTGGTGCATTGATTCCAGGATAGGGTGAATCGAAGAGTCATGAGGCATTCGTTAACCCCACACGGGGAGTCTTTGAGGCGGTCAACCAGCTCGTTTTTGATGGCAAAGCCGACTCCGTGGAGGCGGCGTTCTTCCTCTGGTTTCCCTTTCCAGAAGAAGGTGTAACCTCCACCTTGTTCCTTGATCTGGCCTTCCCCTGCCCGCTGGGTCTTGCTTAGGGCGGCGATGTCGATATCAAAGTGTCTAAGTTCCCAGGCAACTATGGTGGTGCTCCGGTCTGTTGCTGTTGAGGTTGTCCATGAGGGTCCTGACGTTCCAGGTCCCGAACTCCATGTTAAAGGAGTGGAAGATGCCTGTGGTGAGTTCTTTTAACGTGGGATGGTCGTTGCACACCAGCTACCACACAGGCTTAGCTGAGCAAGGTCTTGGTCCAGTGGCAAGGGGCTCCAAGACGACTGGTGGATATGGTGGTTAAGAAGTGATTGCACGAGAGAGGGTGCAGAGGAGATTTACTAGGATGCTGCCTGGAATGGAGAATCTTAGTTATGAGGACAGATTGGATAGGCTGGGTGTGTTCTCATTGGAACAGAGGCGGTGTACAAAATATTGAGGGGCCTGGACATAGTGGATAGTAAGGGTCTATTTCCATTGGTGGAGGGGTCTATTACAAGGGGGCATAGTTTTAAAGTGGTTGGTGGAAGGTTTTGAGGGGGGGGGCTTCTTTACGCAGAGGGTTGTGGGGAACTGGAACTCTGTCTGGAAGAGTGGTGGATGCAGAAACCCTCACCACTTTTAAGAGTTGGTTGGATGGGCACTTAAAGTGCCGTAACCTGCAGGGTTATGGACCTAGAGCTGGTAATTGGGATTAGACTGGATGACCTTTTGTTGGATGGAGCAAATATAATGGTAAGTGCTGCAGGGAATAGAATACGGCCAGGGTGATCTCCTGGACTAGTTTCGATCGCCTGGATGGATCGGAGAGGAATTTTCTCAGATTTTTTCTCCCTAAATTGGCCTGGGTTTTTATCTGATTTTTGCCTCTCCCGGGAGATCACATGGCTCCGGTTGGGGTGGAGTGTAGATGTTTTCAGTATAAGAGGTGTCGCAGTTGTGTGAGGTGGACTGGTTGGGCTGGGTGCTCTTTGCCTTTCCGTCATTGTTCATAGGTTGATATGTAACCTTAAGTCTGCTGACCAAGAGCCGTGTGGCTTTGTCGGCCGGTGTGGACACGATGGGCTGAAATGGCCTCCTTCTGGGCTGTAAATTTCTATGTTTCTATGTCTATGACTGGAGACCAGGCACTGCTGTATGGGTCTAGTTACCAACAGTGAGATGTTGGCCGCAAGCTCGGCACTGTTGGCTGACTGTCTAGTTTGCCAAGGTCAGCTCATTTAGAATATCTCCTTTCCCCCTGTGCCGATCACCTGATGCACTTGTGAGTCACTGGCCAAAGACCGCCCTAAGTGGAGGAAAAGCATCTCGGAGAGACTGGATCGACTGGGCCTTTATTCATTGGAGTTTAGAAGGATGAGAGGGGATCTCATAGAAACATATAAAATTCTGACGGGACTGGACAGGTTAGATGCAGGAAGAATGTTCCCGATGTTGGGGAAGTCCAGAACCAGGGGACACAGTCTAAGGATAAGGGATAAGCCTTTTAGGACTGGGATGAGGAGAAACTTCTTCACTCAGAAAGTTATTAACCTGTGGAATTCCCTACCGCAGAGAGTTGTTGATGCCAGTTCATTGGATATATTCAAGAGGGAGTTAAATATGGCCCTTACCGCTAAAGGGATCAAGGGGTATGGAGAGAAAGCAGGAAAGGGGTACTGAGGTGAATGATCAGCCATGATCTTATTGAATGGTGGTGCAGGCTTGAAGGGCCGAATGGCCTACTCCTGCACCTATTTTCTATGTTTCTATCCTTTCATAAATATGGAAACCAAAACTGCACGCAGTATTCCAGGTGTGGCCTCACCAGTACCCTGTACAACTGTAGCAAGACTTCCCTGCTTTTATATTCCATCCCCTTTGCAATAAAGGCCAAGATTCCATTGTCATATGACAAGTTCCTGTGGAGCCATCTTGTGTGTAGTGTGTTTGTGATGTTGTAAACAATATATCACATTGACTGACAAAGATGGGATTTCTGGATACCCTTGCTGAAATTTTTGTTTGGTAGATGATTCCAGCCAAACAACAGAGACAGTTTGAGAGGTTCTTTGTGCCTCTGGGAATAATAGGTTGCTTGGGTGAGTTCCATCGCAACCGAGAGACTTTCGGAGCATTTGTGGAGCGGCAAGAAATGTTTTTCACCACAAATAGTGTCGTCGAAGTCCCCTATTATGAAAACTGTAACCGGGTGGTGTTAGGAAAATAAAACAGGCTATTTTCTTAACTGAAGCAGGACTCAAGGTGTATGAAACCCTGAAAAATGTGCTTGTTCCCATCAAGCCAAAGGACACATCACTGACAGAGATTCTAACCAAGTTAGAACAGCACTACAGTCCTGAGCCCCTGGAAATTGCTGCAAGTTAGCGCTTTGGAATACGAGATCAATTAATTGACGAGAATACATTGTAGCACTGAAAAATCTATCCATTCACTATCATTTTGGAAACTTTCGGAATCGAGCATTGCATGATCGCTTTGTTTATGGGATGAAAAATGAGGCAATTAGAAGAAAATTGTTGACAACACCTAACTTAACTTTTGATTTAGCTTGTTAGACAGCTATGCTGATGGATATGGCCGATCAATACTCCAAGAATTTCGTGCCATTTCCAGTCGTGAGACAACCGAGGTGAATCACCTGCAGGTTAAAAGTAAAAGGCAGTTGGGCCCCAAGGCCTCAGCAACTGGCCAAGGGAAGAGCACATTGAAGTCCTGTTATCGGTGCCTGGGACAACACATTGCTCAAAGTTGTCCATATGAGAAGGCAGTGTGTTTCTACTACAAGAAAACTGGGCATCTTGAAGACATGCCGACTGAAGAGTAAACTGCTGCTCAGTGTTAGAAGTAGCAATCGCCAGAGACTGTAGTATTGAAGAGAAGCAACAGGACAAGGAGGTTTTGGAGATACCCTCGTGCTCCTGATGACGTATCCTAACAACAATTCGCAATGCATCATCATCCAAGTAGATGTTACAGGAACTAGGATACCCATGGAAATGGACACTGGTGAGTCAATGAGCGTAGTGCTGGAATCACTATATCTCGACAAGTTGAGTGATTTTCCACTGGAGAAGTCGAAGTTAGAGCTGCGAGGCTATTAGGAGAGCAAATCCCTGTGGTAGGACATATCACCGTATCGGTGAAATACAAAGTTGCCTCTGAGAATAGTGGCAGGAGACAAGCCTGTCTTAACCAGATAGAACTTGGTTGGGATCACTGAAGCGAGATTGGAATGAGATTGTGTGTGTTGAAATGAGATTTGCATTGAAGGATGATGTCATCAAGCAGTATCCAAAGATGTTCAGTGAAACAAGCAGTCCGATCCAAGGTTTCAAGGTGAGTATCAGGGTACAGAAGGACGCTAGACCAGTTTACTGCAAGCTATATCCTGTACCATACGCACTCAAGGAGAAAGTTGAGCAAGAACGCCAAAGACTAGAAACTGAGAACATTATCTCTAAGATAAATCTAAGTAATTGGGCTACACCCATTGCTGTAACTAAGTCTGATGGAAATGCTATATCTAGGTTGCCATCCTCATCACAAGTTACACCCAATAGGGAAGAAGTGTTCTATTTTTCACACATTGATGAACTGCCAGTCACAGCTGAAGAGATTGGTAGAGCAACCAAGTGTGACCCAGTTATGTCAAAGGTGTACGATTACATCGCAAAATGGCTGGCCAAACCAGGTATCAGAGGAAAATATTCATCCATACTTTGTTCGTGGGAATGAATTATCAGGTCGATAAAGATTGTATCATGTGGGGTCCCAAATAAATTCAGGTCCAAATAGTTAGATCTTCAGGACCAGCACTTGGGAATGTGCTTGACCAAGAGTTTTGCACGCAGTTACTTAGGGCCCAAGTTTCCGATGCTGGTGAAAACGGCGCAACTCCGTGATTTAAGTAACCTGTCTGGGGAAAAAAAGTGCACCGAAATCTTGCCGGGGAATTCTCCGGTCGTCCTGGAGCATGGTGTGGCACAGCGGAGTCTCCCTGGGGTGGAGCAAGTCGATCGCAGCCAACAGGGGGGCGGGGCTAAGGATCAGCATTCTTCTGAGTGCCGGCAGCATTCCGCATGTGCATTGGAGTGTGCGTGCATGCGCAAGGGCTCAGCAGGGCGTTTTTCCATGGGAGTGTTTTTCTTTTGAAAATAATGGCTACTCCTTTTGTGGAAGCACCCTTTCACTGGTGAATGTATTTTCACTGGTTTCTGTGCATACAGTATAGTATTGAGTTCTAGTAATCAGTTCTGCAGTATTGTTTTTCCCCCAGTCTTTGAATGGTGTGGGGACCGGGGAGGTGATCGGTGGGGGAGAAGCATGGGAAGGGATGGAGGAGCGTGGGTTGGGGGTCACTCGAAATGATCGGAGGGCCGGAGGAGAGAGCACGGGTGCCTAAACCAATTGAGGGCCAGAGGAGCGAGGGTCCGGGGTTAAGAATGATCGGAGGGCCGGAGGAGAGAGCGGGGTGCCTATACCAATTGGGGGGTCGGAGGAGCGAGGGTCCAGGCTTACTGCATATTAGAGTAATCATTTGTTCAGCCTCCGTTCAGCCTCCCTCCCCTCCTCCACCCCTCACTGTCAGAAACAGAGAGACAGAGAGAGAGAGACACGGAGAGAAGCTGACAGAATCACCTTCCCTTCACATAAAAGTAGAACTTCTATTTTTTATTTGTTATTGCTTATTACTTTGGTCTTGGTGCTTTAGGTGCAGGGTTCCTTCTATTTCTTATTAATTGTTTATTACTTTTTGTGCTTTGTTTAGTGCTTAGTGCTTTAAATGTACTTTGCTTCTTTAATGTTGTTGTGAAGGTGTGTAGTGCTTTGCCCAGTTTCACACTGGGGAGAGACCGTTCACCTGCTCTGAGTGTGGGAAGGGATTCACTACCTCATCCAACTTGCTGGCACACCAGCGAGTTCACACTGGGGAGAGACCGTTCACCTGCTCTGAGTGAGGGAAGGGATTCACTCAGTCATCCAACCTGCTGAAACACCAGCGAGTTCACAAGTGACTGCAGGGTTTGGATTCTGCTGTTGTTGCTGCTGTTATTCACATCCTACTGACCAGTGTTCATTCTGTTAGTTGGCGTTTGTTTCTGCTGCTGTTAATAACCCTTCAACTAGGCTGAAGTTTAATATTTTGATATTTCAAATAACAGTGTTAATATTTGAGGTCTCCAAGGTTAGAGGAGACTAATTGATGTCCTGTTTCTGACTGATCCATTTTTTAGCGGGGTGGAGGAGCAGAGAGAGATCGGGGCCCAGGAGCGTCGTGATCAGGGCCCAGGAAAGGCGAGGGTTCAGGGCCCAGAAGAGGCGAGGGCCCACACTGCTATCTATGGATATTATGAGCATGCGTGCGCACTAGGCCCGTGCAGCAGAGCTTGGTCTCCAGTCGTCTTGGTTAACCCTTGCCACTGGATCAAGACCGAGCTCTGTCAAGCCCATGTGGTGGCTGGTGTGCAACGGTCACCCCACGTTAAAAGAATCCATGCACAGGCATCTTCCACCCTTCAATATGTAGTTCAGGACCTAGATTGTCAGGTCCCTCATTGAAACACCTGTGAACTCGTTTTTGGTGTGGAAGCAGGTCATCCTCGATACAAGGGACTGTCTAATACGAATACTAGTGCTTTGGAAAATCCTCTACCTTCCCTTCCCCCGCCCTCCCCCACCCCCATTGTGATGTTGATGTGTCCTTTGTGTTTAATGCTTCCCACCACACCCTGTCTCTGACTGTGCCTGCACTAAACTTAACTCTAGGTAAGGTTTTTCAGAACTTACAAAAGTGGACACTTACTCCATTCTAAGTTAGTTAGGAGTAAGTTTTCGCTGCCGAAACTTGCAAAACAGGCCTAAGTGGCTGGACATGCCCCCTTTTGAAAATAAATACCTGAACTAAAATTAACCTAAACTAACTCACTGGAGCAAACTAAGTGCCGATAATTGCGATTTCTAAGATACTTCAAACTAAACTAGTTGCTCCAAGCAAATTGGAGCAAGTCCACCCGAAACTTGGGCTATGATGGCCAGGTCTAGATAAAGCTATATAGTACATCATTAGTCAGTAGACAACATGTCAATCGGTAAGCAAGAAACCACCATCAGTGTCATTACAGCCATGGAAATAGCCTCCCAAGATGTGGCAAAGGTTACATGTAGATTTTGCTGAACTAGAAGGACAATTGTTCATTGTGATTGATAGTCATTCAAAATGGGTGGAGGTGTTTCCGATGTGTAAAATAACAGCTAAAATAGACGATTTGCAAAGATTGTTTTCTTCATATGGCCTCCCAGAAGAAAGTGTCTGATAATGGGCCACAATTTTGTTCAGAAGAATTTGCACAGTTCATGAGCAGAAATGGTGTGAAACATACCAAAGTTCCACCATATTACCCTGCTTCAAATGGTGCAGCAGAGCACACTGTACAAATTGTAAAAAGTGCCCTCATCAAGCATATGTTGGAACCAAATCCAAAGAAATGACTGTTGTTGGACCACAAATTTTCTAATTACTTATAATACTCCTCATACAACTACAGGTAGAACACCAGCAGAGTTGTTTCTCAAATGTCAGCCACGAACCAGGTTCTCGTTGTTAAAACCAAACTTGGCACAGTCCATAGAAGGGAAGCAATTAAGACAGAAAGCGAATCATGATAGAGGTAGAGTAAGAGAGAGAAGTGTGAAATTGAATTAGAATGTCAGAGTGAAGAACCAACATCATAAATGGTTAAAGTCGTTACCAGGAAGAGTGGTGAAGATATGTGGTCCTCGCACATATTTGGTCAAGATGTTTGATCATGGACAGGTTAGGTTTGCTCACATTGATCATGTTTTACCAACAGATGTGGAAGGAGTTCAAAGTTAGAATGATTCGATTATTTCTGATGAGTCTGTCAGTCTTGTTACAAGTAGAGTACCAGTAACAAATCCTACATCAGATGTACTAGAAACAAGTCCAAGAGAAAGTCAGAATTTAAGTCCGAGTCCGAGTCAGGCAGACAAACAGTCTGAAGTTGTAGAGAGTCCAAACGTAGATCAAGGGTTACCCTTGGAGAAAAACTTTCCTCAGGCTCAGCCGAGAATGAGTCTACGTTCAACACCAAGTTTGGAAAGTTCTGTTCAAGAGCAAAGGTATCCTGACCGACGCAGAAAATCAGTGGTTATCAGTGTAAATATGGCAAAATAAGTCCATGGGCTAGACTTTCCAGCGAGCCCCTCAACACCCCCTGAAAAAACGCGAATGTTGGGTAAGTAACGCTTGCGAAAATTTCCACTTTTAGAAACATAGAAACATAGAAAATAAGTGCAGGAGTAGGCCATTCGGCCCTTCGAGCCTGCACCGCCATTCAATAAGATCATGGCTGATCATTCCTTCAGTACCACTTTCCTGCTTTCTCTCCATACCCCTTAATCCCCTTAACCGTAAGGGCCATATCTAACTCCCTCTTGAATATATCCAATGAACTGGCATCAACAACTCTCTGCGGCAGGGAATTCCAATGGTTAACAACTCTCTGAGTGAAGAAGATTCTCCTCATCTCAGTCCTAAATGGCCTGCCCCTTATCCTCAGACTGTGTCCCCTGGTTCTGGACTTCCCCAACATCGGGAACATTCTTCCTGCATCTAGCCTGACTAGTCCAGTGAGAATCTTATATGTTTCTGTGAGATCCCCTCTCATCCTTCTAAATTCCAGTGAATAAAGGCCCAGATGATCCAGTCTCTCCTCATATGACAGCCCAGCCATCCCAGGAATCAGTCTGGTGAACCTTCGCTGCACTCCCTCAATAGCAAGAACGTCCTTCCTCAGATTAGAGGAACTAAACACAATATTCCAGGTGGGGCCTCACCAAGGCCCTGTACAACTGCAGCAAGACTTCCCTGCTCCTATACTCAAATTGCCTTGCTATGAAGGCCAACATACCATTTGCTTTCTTCACCGCCTTCTGTACTTGCATGCCAACTTTCAATGACTGATGAACCATGACACCCAGGTCTCGCTGCACCTCCCCTTTTCCTAATCTTCCGCCATTCAGATAATATTCTGCCTTCGTGTTTTTGCCCCCAAAGTAGATAACCTCACATTTATCCACATTATACTGCATCTGCCATGTATTTGCCCATTCGCCTAACCTGTCCAAGTCATCCTGCAGCCTCTTCGTGTCCTCCTCACAGATCACACCACCGCCAAGTTTAGTGTCATTTGCAAACTTGGAGATATTACACTCAATTCCATCATCTAAATCATTAATATATATTGTAAAGAGCTGGGGTCCCAGCATTGAGCCCTGCGGCACTCCGCTAGTCACTGCCTGCCATTCTGAAAAGGGCCCGTTAATCCAGACTCTCTGCTTCCTGTCTGCCAACCAGTTCTCTATCCACATCAGTACATTACCCCCAATACCATGTGCTTTGATTTTGCACACCAATCTCTTGTATGGGACCTTGTCAAAAGCCTTTTGAAAGTTCAAATACACCACATCCACTGGTTCTCCCTTGTCCACCCTACTAGTTATATCCTCAAAAAATTCCAGAAGATTTGTCAAGCATGATTTCCCTTTCATAAATCCATGCTGACTTGGACCAATCCTGTCACTGCTTTCCAAATGCGCTGCTATTTCATCCTTAATGATCGATTCCAACATTTTCCCCACCACCGATGTCAGGCTAACCGGTCTATAATTACCTGTTTTCTCTCTCCCTCCTTTTTTAAAAAGTGGTGTTACATTAGCTACCCTCCGGTCCATAGGAACTGATCCAGAGTCGATAGACTGTTGGAAAATTATCACCAATGCAGCCACTATTTCTAGGGCCACTTCCTTAAGTACTCTGGGATGTAAACTATCAGGCCCTGGGGATTTATCGACCTTCAACCCCGTCAATTTCCCTAACACAATTTTCCGCCTAATAAGGATATCCTTCAGTTCCTCCTTCTCACTAGTCCTTCGGACCCCTAGTACATCGGGAAGGTTATTTGTTTCTTCCTTTGTGAAGACAGAACCAAAGTACTTGTTCAATTGGTCTGCCATTTCTTTGTTCCCCATTATAAATTCACCCGAATCCGACTGCAAAGGACCAACGCTGGTATTCACTAATCTTTTTCTCTTCACATACCTATAGAAGCTTTTGCAGTCATTTTTTATGTTTCCGGCAAGCTTCCTCTCGTACTCTATTTCCCCCCTCTTAATTAAACGCTTAGTCCTCCTCTGCTGTATTCTAAATTTCTCCCAGTCCTCCGGTTTGCTACTTTTTCTGGCAAATTTGTATGCCTCTTCCTTGGATTTAACACTATTCTTAATTTCCCTTGTTAGCCACGGTTGAGCCACCTTCCCTGTTTTATTTTTTATTCCAGACAGGGATGTACAATTGCTGCAGTTCATCCATGTGATCTTTAAAGGTTTGCTATTGCCTATCCACCATCAACCCTTTAAGTATCATTTGCCAGTCTAATCTAGCCAATTCGCGCCTCATACCATCAAAGTTACCTTTCCTTAAGTTCAGGACCCTAGTTTCTGAATTAACTTTGTCACTCTCCTTCCTAATAAAAAATTCTACCATGTTATGGTCACTCTTCCCCAAGGGGCCTCGTACAACAAGATTGCTAATTAGTCCCTTCTCATTACACTTCACCCAGTCTAGGATGGCCAGCTCTCTGGTTGGTTCCTCGACATATTGGTCCAGAAATCCATCCCGAATACACTCCAGGAAATCCTCCTCCACCGCATTGCTGCCAGTTAGGTTAGCCCAATCAATATGTCGATTAAAGTCACCCATGATTACTGCTGTACCTTTATTGCACACATCCCTTATTTGTTGTTTGATGCTGTCCCCAACCTCACTACTACTATGTGGTGGTCTGTACACAAATCCCACTAGCATTTTCTGCCCTTTGGTATTCCGCAGCTCCACCCATACCGATTCCACATCATCCAGGCTAATGTCCTTCCTTACAATTGCATTCATTTCTTCTTTAACCAGCAACGCCACCCCGCCTCCTTTTCCTTTCTGTCTATCCTTCCGAAATGCTGAATACCCCTGGATGTTAAGTTCCCAGCCTTGGTCACCCTGGAGCCATGTCTCCGTGATGCCAATCACATCATACCCGTTAACTGCTCTCTGCGCAGTTAATTCGTCCACCTTATTCCGAATACTCCTCGCACTGAGGGACAGAGCCTTCAGGCTTGTCTTTTTAACAAACTTTGACCCTTTAGAATTCTGCTGTAAAGTGGCTCTTTTTGTTTTTTGCCTTGGGTTTCTCTGCCCTCCACTTTTACTATTCTCCTTTCTATCTTTTGCTTCTGTCTCCATTTTATTCCCCTCTGTCTCCCTGCATAGGTTCCCATCCCCCTGCCATATTAGTTTCACTCCTCCCAAACAGCACTAGCAAATACTCCCCCTAGGACATTAGTTCCAGTCCTGTCCAGGTGCAGACCGTCCGGTTTGTATTGGTCCCACCTCCCCCAGAAACGGTTCCAATGTCCCAGGAATTTGAATCCCTCCCCTCTGCACCACTGCTCAAGCCATGTATTCATCTGAGCTATCCTGCAGTTCATACTCTGACTAGCACGTGGCACTGGTAGCAATCCTGAGATTACCACTTTTGAGGTCCTACTTTTTAATTTAACTCCTAGCTCCCTAAATTCGTCTCGTAGTACCTCATCCCATTTTTTACCTATATCATTGGTACCTATATGCACCACGACAACTGGCTGTTCACCCTCCCTTTTCAGAATGTCCTGCACCCGCTCCGAGACATCCTTGACCCTTGCACCAGGGAGGCAACATACCATCCTGGAGTCTCGGTTGCGGCCGCAGAAACGCCTATCTATTCCCCTTACAATTGAATCCCCTATCACTATCGCTCTCCCACTCTTTTTCCTGCCCTCCTGTGCAGCAGAGCCACCCACGGTGCCATGAACTTGGCTGCTGCTGCTCTCCCCTGATGAGTCATCCCCCTCAACAGTACCCAAAGCGGTGTATCTGTTTTGCAGGGGGGTGACCGCAGGGGACCCCTGCACTACCTTCCTTGCACTGCTCTTCCTGTTCGTCTTCCATTCCCTATCTAGCTGTGTACCCTTTAAGTTAAAACTAATCGCCCGGCAAGAAAATGGATCTTGCACCATTATTCTCAACGTTTTTTTTGGCGGCTAAGGGGAAACGAAGTAAAACGGATGTTTAAAAAAATATTGGGCCTAGGGAGGCGGGGGGGGGGGGGACTTTAAAAAAAAAATTTCAAAAAAATTTAAGTTAAAACCATTCCGAAGACACTTTTACACTGCTGTCATTTTACAATTTAAAACAAATAAAGAAAGAACCTTTAACTTACCTTTCTTTGCAGAGTATTCATCTACCGCCCTGGTTAAACAGCTTTCACAGGGCTGTTCCCTCGGCGATCTGGACGGGCTTCTGTTGAGACAAAACTTACACCCCGGCGATTTTCTCGGCGGTGCAAGTTCGTGGTTTGGTCCCGGCGGGCGTTTTCAAATTTGGGCGATAACGTTGAAAAACAAAAGGGGTAAACTTTCTATGGGTGGATAAACAGCTGTATCGCCGAGAAAATCGCCAAAAATTAAAGGAAAGTTTAGCCCCATATCTTTTGTTGTGCATAACCATGCAAGTTATGTATAATGATTACTTTTTCATTAAGGAGGGAGAAGTGTACCACCTTGGTAATACAACGGTTGTAAATACAAAAAGACGTCACCCAGCCGCCCACTTCAGTTGCCATTTGGAGCGTGGGCAGAAGCATCGGCGGGGCCCTGGTACAGCAGAGGAGCAGCGGGAGTTCGTGGCGGAGGAGCAGCGAGTGAGCGTACAGGGCCTAGAAGAGGCGAGGGCCCAGGGGCAGCACGGGGCCAGCCCACACTGCGATATGTGTGTGCACTAGGTCCGTGCAGCAGAGCAGGTCTCCAGTCGACCTGGTTAACCCTTGCCACTGGATAAAGGCCGAGCTCTTGTCGAGCCTGTGTGGTGGCTGATGTGCAACAGTCACCACACGTTAAAAAAATCCATGCGCAGGCATCTTTTGGAGTTCAGGACTGGAACATCGGGTCCTTCATTGAAACATCTGTGAACTCTCGTGGAAGCAAGACATCCTCATTCGAGGGACCACCTGTGAACGAAATACAAAAAGGGACATGTGACAAGTCACATGATGATCAGTTCCTGTAGTGTGTTTGTGATGTCGGAAAGAATATATCACAGTATACATTCCCATCTTGCAGCAGGGTATTCTTGGATGCAGCTACAGAAATACTCCTCTTGCAAGCCGGGCTATACAAGCTACCTTCATAATCATGGAGCAGGAGTTGGCTGGATACTCTATTCTCCTTAATTCTAACATACATCCCTTTTGTATCTGATTACAGGAGAGGGTGCACATAACAGGGAGCCCCATCTTGTCCCCATTGGCTCCCTCCAAATTTTGTGACTGCAGGCAGTAGAGGATCATGGGAGTGAGTGATTGTAGGGAGTCTCCCCGAAGTCCAGTGCCAATAACATAATTTGCTTTTTGTCCTTTCTCTCTCCCCCCCCACTAATTCAATTGTTGACAAACAGACATATGGCAGTACAGCAGCAATAAAACACCAATGGATTTTAACTCTACCTGACCTGCAGAAACAAAGCGGATCACTAAGGGATTTACCTACCCAGATCCCACCAGCTCCAATTTTAACCAACACTTCTGGAGAGGCAGCTAGGCCACCCACCCAAAGCCGGTAAGGTCCTTCTTTAAATATGCCGATTGGCTCTGCTGATGTAATTGGGCACTGATCATATGTTTAACTCCAGCTGAGCAGTGAGGCCACTGGGGCTTTCCATCCAGGTCAGAAGATATCGGAAGCAAAAGGGGGACACTCAAATAAGTTTCTTACTTTCCTTTGTGGGGGTTGGAGGAGCAGGAACCCTACTCTTGACTTTATGATGAATGGAAGGTCATTGATGAAGCAGCTGAAGATGATTAGCACTGCCCTGAGGAACTCCTGCAGCGATGTCCTGGGGCTGAAATGATTGGCCTCCAACAACCACAACCATCTTCCCTTGTGCTAGGTATGACTCCAGCCAGTGGAGAGTTTTGCCCCTGATTCCCATTGACTTCAGTTTTACTGGGGCTCCTTGATGCCACACTCAGTCAAATGCTGCCTTGATGTCAAGGGCAGTCACTCTCACCTCACCTCTGGGGCCAAGTGGATCTGACAGAACTGAAACTGAGCATCAGTGAGTCTCCTCCAGTGCTGTAAATTTCTATGATTCTATTCTATGAAGACTCTATTCATGGTTTGCAAGTTACTCAGACCACAAGCTGCAACACTGGTTTGATCTGTTCAGGATGGAGCATGACAAATTAGTGTGGAGTACAGTTATATCGACACCGACTGGGGTACAGTTACACCGACAGAGGGTACAGTTACACCGACACTGGGGTACAGTTACACCGACACCGACTGGGGTACAGTTACACCGACAGAGGATACAGTTACACCGACACTGGGGTACAGTTACACCGACACCGACTGGGGTACAGTTACACCGACAGAGGGTACAGTTACACCGACACCGACTGGAGTACAGTTACACCGACAGAGGGTACAGTTACACCGACACTGGGGTACAGTTACACCGACACTGACTGGGGTACAGTTACACCGACACTGACTGGGGTACAGTTACACCGACACTGACTGGGGCACAGTTACATCGACTGACGTACAGTTACACCGACACCGACTGGGGTACAGTTACACCGACACCGACTGGGGTACAGTTACACCGACACCGACTGGGGTACAGTTACACTGACTGGGGCACAGTTACACCGACACCGACTGGGGTACAGTTACATCGACTGACGTACAGTTACACCGACACTGGGGTACAGTTACACCGACACTGACTGGGGTACAGTTACACCGACACTGACTGGGGCACAGTTACATCGACTGACGTACAGTTACACCGACACCGACTGGGGTACAGTTACACCGACACCGACTGGGGTACAGTTACACCGACACCGACTGGGGTACAGTTACACTGACACTGACTGGGGCACAGTTACACCGACACCGACTGGGGTACAGTTACATCGACTGACGTACAGTTACACCGACACTGGGGTACAGTTACACCGACACTGACTGGGGTACAGTTACACCGACAGAGGGTACAGTTACACCGACTGGGGTACAGTTACACCGACACCGACTGGGGTACAGTTACACTGACACCGACAGAGGATACAGTTACACCGACTGGGGTACAGTTACACCGACACCGACTGGGGTACAGTTACACTGACACCGACAAAGGGTACAGTTACACCGACACTGGGGTACAGTTACACCGACACTGACTGGGGTACAGTTACACCGACACCGACTGGGGTACAGTTACACCGACAGAGAGTACAGTTACACCGACACTGGGGTACAGTTACACCGACACTGACTGGGGTACAGTTACACCGACATCGACAGAGGGTACAGTTACACCGACTGGGGTACAGTTACACCGACACCGACAGAGGGTACAGTTACACCGACACCGACTGGGGTACAGTTACACCGACAGAGGGTACAGTTACACCGACACTGGGGTACAGTTACACCGACACTGACTGGGGTACAGTTACACCGACACCGACAGAGGGTACAGTTACACCGACTGGGGTACAGTTACACCGACACCGACTGGGGTACAGTTACACCGACAGAGGGTACAGTTACACCGACTGACGTACAGTTACACCGACACCGACTGGGTTACAGTTACACCGACTGACATACAGTTCCACCGACACTGGGGTACAGTTCCACCGACACTGGGGTACAGTTACACCGACACTGACTGGGGTACAGTTACACCGACACCGACTGGGGTACAGTTACACCGACAGAGGGTACAGTTACACCGACACTGGGGTACAGTTACACCGACACTGACTGGGGTACAGTTACACCGACATCGACAGAGGGTACAGTTACACCGACTGGGGTACAGTTACACCGACACCGACAGAGGGTACAGTGACACCGACTGGGGTACAGTTACACCGACAGAGGGTACAGTTACACCGACACTGGGGTACAGTTACACCGACACTGACTGGGGTACAGTTACACCGACACCGACAGAGGGTACAGTTACACCGACTGGGGTACAGTTACACCGACACCGACTGGGGTACAGTTACACCGACAGAGGGTACAGTTACACCGACTGACATACAGTTCCACCGACACTGGGGTACAGTTCCACCGACACTGGGGTACAGTTACACCGACACCGACTGAGGTACGGTGACACCGACAGAGGGTACAGTTACACCGACAGAGCATATGGTTACACCGACAGAGGTTACAGTTACACCGACAGAGCATATGGTTACACCGACAGAGGGTACAGTGACACCGACAGAGCGTACAGTTACACCGACAGAGCATATGGTTACACCGGCAGAGGGTACAGTGACACCGACAGAGTGTACAGTTACACCGGCAGAGGGTACAGTGACACCGACAGAGCGTACAGTTACACCGACAGAGGGTACAGTGACACCGACAGAGGGTACAGTTACACCGACAGAGCGTACAGTTACACCGACAGAGGGTACAGTGACACCGACAGAGGGTACAGTGACACCGGCAGAGGGTACAGTTACACCGACATCGACAGAGGGTACAGTTACACCGACTGGGGTACAGTTACACCGACACCGACAGAGGGTACAGTGACACCGACTGGGGTACAGTTACACCGACAGAGGGTACAGTTACACCGACACTGGGGTACAGTTACACCGACACTGACTGGGGTACAGTTACACCGACACCGACAGAGGGTACAGTTACACCGACTGGGGTACAGTTACACCGACACCGACTGGGGTACAGTTACACCGACAGAGGGTACAGTTACACCGACTGACATACAGTTCCACCGACACTGGGGTACAGTTCCACCGACACTGGGGTACAGTTACACCGACACCGACTGAGGTACGGTGACACCGACAGAGGGTACAGTTACACCGACAGAGCATATGGTTACACCGACAGAGGTTACAGTTACACCGACAGAGCATATGGTTACACCGACAGAGGGTACAGTGACACCGACAGAGCGTACAGTTACACCGACAGAGCATATGGTTACACCGGCAGAGGGTACAGTGACACCGACAGAGTGTACAGTTACACCGGCAGAGGGTACAGTGACACCGACAGAGCGTACAGTTACACCGACAGAGGGTACAGTGACACCGACAGAGGGTACAGTTACACCGACAGAGCGTACAGTTACACCGACAGAGGGTACAGTGACACCGACAGAGGGTACAGTGACACCGGCAGAGGGTACAGTTACACCGACACCGACAGAGCGTACAGTTACACCGACAGAGGGTACAGTGACACCGACAGAGGGTACAGTGACACCGGCAGAGGGTACAGTTACACCGACAGAGCGTACAGTTACACCGACAGAGGGTACAGTGACACCGACTGGGGTACAGTTACACCGACAGAGGGTACAGTGACACCGACAGAGGGTACAGTGACACCGACATTGGGGTACAGTTACACCGGCACCAACTGGGGTACAGTGACACCGACAGAGGGTACAGTTACACCAACATTGGGGTACAGTTACACCGGCACCAACTGGGGTACAGTGACACCGACAGAGGGTACAGTTACACCGACTGGGGTACAGTTACACCGACTGACGTACAGTTACACCGACACTGACTGGGTTACAGTTACACCGACACTGGGGTACAGTTACACCGACACTGACACTGGGTTACAGTTGCACCGACACTGGGGTACAGTTACACTGACACTGGGTTACAGTTACACCGACACTGGGGTACAGTTACACCGACTCACGTACAGTTACATAACTGCAACGATTTGTTGCGAGAGTGTTGATGGATTTTTAAAATGAGGATGTGAAGTTTAAATCTGATCCAAGCGTGGACATGGAGCCAGTGTAGATCAGTGAGGACAGAGTGGGGGCTGGTTGATGGGTTTGTGGGACTTAGCCCAGTAGAGTGTGCAGTCAGTGGAGTTTTGAACAAAATGGAGTGTTTAGAGTGAAGGATTCTGAAGGTTAGTCAGCCCAACACCATATACTGACTGCTGAACAGTTCCGCCGCTTTCGCTTGAAGGAACTCAGTGAGTCTGCACCCACCACACGAAACGGCCACTTGTTCCAGAGGTGTATTATTCTCTGGGGAAAGAACCACCACCTGACGTCTAACCTCATCAACTTTGTGACCCCTGGTCCAGTCTAACCTATTTAATTGAGATAAACTGTCAGCTGGAACATGGCCTGTTCCCTTCATTATCCTAAACCTCAATCAGATAAGTCTACACGGCTCTAAGGTATAGAGGGCCCAAGTTTCCCGAATAAAAAATAATGGCACTCACTTACCTGGACCCTGTTTTTATTTGGCACTCAGCGCTGAAAATAAAAATGAAAAAAGTTTTGTCCCACCTTCGAGCTGAACTCCGGGCGTGCCGGAACTGCACAGCACAAAACCAAAACTTGTGCATGTGCTGTACAATGTATAAAAAACAGCATGTGGGGGGGGGGGGGGTGATCACCATTGGTGGCAGAGGTGGACTTGCAGGTAGGAAATACAGCTTTGATCATGAGAAGGCTGCAATGGAAGGGTGCAGAGAAGGTGAAGGGGGCAGAGACGGAGCCGGAGAAGGGGAAGCAGTAAGGGCCAAGAGATTTATTGCGGATGAAATTGAGCCCCTGGTTGACTTAATTGGGAGTAGATGGGAAGTTATTGAAAACAAGGGGAGCTTCGGTAAAAAGAAACTGTGTGCATGTTCGTGTTCAGAAGGACCCTCTCGTTAAAAGTCTCATTTTCACCTTTGCAGAAGATGGTGTCACAGATCAACCAAGAACAGTCACAAACTGGAGGAGGTCCGGCAAGTAGGCTGCAACTAACAGCCGTGGAGCAGAGGATAGTGCCCATGATTAAATGTCACAGGAGAAGACCAACCATCAATGCGGAAGCTGGTCCCAGTTTCCCAATAGAGGGCAAGCCCTGCAAATGGCACAGTCTGGGTTGGCTAAATGTTACGTACTGCGTGTGCTGCCCGCGCTGCTCCTTCCTCAATGCTGCTAACCTGCCATTTATCTTTTGTTGCGCAGAGGTTAAGCGTCAGGAGGAGACACAAGGTGGACCTGAAGTTGAAGGAGAGAATGTCCAGGAAACCGCCACTCCAGATATTCCAAATCAGGAGAATGATGGGACGCTAGAAGGCATCGACGACAATGACGTGGTTACCTTGGATTTGGAGATAATGAACCCCTTGAGCATTCCAAGCCCTCTCACGAGCGAGTCAAGTGACGGGACTTCGAGGTGTGATGTCTGGGGCTGCGGGTTCAGGTGTGTCGCAGCAAGCCACACCTGCAAGACATCAAAGGAGGGTGCACTGTGGGCCTGATGCAGAAACAATGGATTCGGAGAACATAGGACATCTTGTGGGGATGCGTGGGGAGAACATCCAACAATCACGCTTGCTACAGGAAGCTGTTGGTGGGGTGAGGGCAAAGTTAGGGGGACTGTGGAAAGTCTTTCGGGACAGTTGAGCGAGGTTGTAGCGGCAATAGGGAACCTAACCCAAGCTGTCTTTGATGTGAAGAACACTTTCTGCTCTGCACCAAAATCAAGGGTTGATCTTTGAGGCCGAGGAGGATACTGAAGAGCAACTCCGGGCCTTCCACAGTGACACATTTTGGCTCTGTCCCTGTTGTAAAACAGTAGCAAGAAATGTCTCACCGGAAAAAAATCCAGATTAAACCTGGGGTTAAGGGAGCAAGGAATCAGAAGTCTGCAACCACGGGCACGTGCAGGGGTTGCGGCATTTACTGGGGCAGGATTGGCGCACGGCGCTAAAGAGGAGGATAGGTGGCTTGCTGGTTTTTGGTTGCTCTGGTTGCTTGCTTTTTTTTAAAGTTTGCCACTGTAATCATTAAAGTTTAAAAAGGTATGAAGCTTTTAATATAAGTCTTAAGCTAATTACAACTGTGCTGTACAAATGTTCAACAAACATTTATTTTGGACTTTTAACCTGACTCCTGCACTTCATTTCTTAATGCTGCATGAATACATATTATAGGATAAAGGAACAGATACATGTAAAATGGCCTCAACCCTTGGAACATATTAGTTTAAATGATACAGGGGCAGGTTCCACTACTGAGGTGTTCATGGATTCTAACTTTTTATGGGTCACTGATACATGCAACGCAGGACCATGGGGCATGTATCAGTGACCCTGACACAGTATTTAGATCCATGAACAACTTAGTACAGGAACATGCTAATTTAATATCTCCACAAATATATTGCTGTACATTATTGTCTACCCAAGCACTCCAACATCCAGATTTGTGGTGGGAATATTAAATGATGTAATGTCCAGTCTTTTAGAATTACTGCTGCTTTCCCATGAGCCTAGCACCTTCGGCCTGGGATAGCAGCGGGGCAGTGTGAGTGGAGGACCCTTGGCCTGGGATAGCAGTGGGGCAGTGTGAGTGGAGGACCTTCGGCCTGGGATAGCAGTGGGGCAGTGTGAGTGGAGGACCTTCGGCCTGGGATAGCAGTGGGGCAGTGTGGGTGGAGAACCCTCGGCCTGGGATAGCAGTGGGGCAGTGTGGGTGGAGAACCTTCAGCCTGGGATAGCAGTGGGGCAGTGTGGGTGGAGGACCCTCGGCCTGGGATAGCAGTGGGGCAGTGTGGGTGGAGGACCCTCGGCCTGGGATAGCAGTGGGGCAGTGTGGGTGGACCTTCGGCCTGGGATAGCAGCGGGGCAGTGTGGGTGGAGAACCCTCGGCCTGGGATAGCAGCGGGGCAGTGTGGGTGGAGGACCCTCGGCCTGGGATAGCAGTGGGGCAGTGTGGGTGGAGAACCCTCGGCCTGGGATAGCAGCGGGGCAGTGTGGGTGGAGGACCCTCGGCCTGGGATAGCAGTGGGGCAGTGTGGGTGGAGGACCCTCGGCCTGGGATAGCAGCGGGGCAGTGTGAGTGGACCCTCGGCCTGGGATAGCAGCGGGGCAGTGTGAGTGGACCCTCGGCCTGGGATAGCAGCGGGGCAGTGTGGGTGGAGAACCCTCGGCCTGGGATAGCAGCGGGGCAGTGTGGGTGGAGAACCCTCGGCCTGGGATAGCAGCGGGGCAGTAGACAAGGAGAAACAGCAGAAGGCTGTCCGTGCTGTTCGCAGAAGAAAATTTCATTTTTCCAGCTTCTTTGAAAAACCTGGTCAATGTCTCGGAAGATGGAGTCTGATGGATTATTTTTGAAGATTTTGGAACCCAGAAACATCGATGCAAAAAGTTTACATTTTTTTTAATTTTATGGCCTGAATGCAGGAGCAGCATTATTGGCAAGTTTTTATTTAAAATTTTTATTTTTATACTTACTTACAGGTAATGTAGTATTTTTATTAAATTGTGTTAAAAGTGAAAGTATTATCGAGGGAGTCCATTCGGCCGGGGATACGATCGGGGCAGCGGGAATTTCTCCAGCTGAAGGCAAGGCTTTTTCCTTCCGTGATTCTAGGGTCTGTGCGCCAGTTTTACATTTTTCGTTCGGGAGGAAACTTGGATTTAAACCCAGAAATGGCACGGGAACCTTCTTTACAGGTACACCGGCGGCAGAATGTATGGCGCTGAATATCCTGCCGCTGGGGAATCTTTGAACTGGGCTTCGGCGCCAAAAGAATCACTGGGCGCTGAATCAACGGTGCTGGTGCTGGGGAACATTTGGGTCAGAGTCCCAACTCTTTTAGCCCGTCTTGATAAGCAAGATGCTTTGGACTTGGAATGTGTCTCGTGGCCCTCTTCTGCACCCTTTCAGAGCCTCAATATCAGCCACCATGTGAGGAGACCAAAACTGGACACCGTATTCCAAGTGCGGCCGGACTAAGGACAAAACAGTACACCTCGTCTTAGTCAATTGTCCTACGGATACACCCCAACACCCGATTTTTGCTAGCTATCGCTGCATGGCATTGCTCGTGTACCTTTAAGGATGTATGCACTAGAATGCCCAAATCTCTATCGCCACCATCTTTAAGGCCTTTCCCTGGAGGGTGTATGAATGTTTGAGCATTTGCCCTGCCCACACTGCACTTAACTAAGTTATACATCATTTTCCAGTCTTGAGCCCAATCTCCCAACACATTATCATCCTGAAGCAGACGGGCATCTTCTACAGTTCTAACACTCATACAAATCTTGGTATCATCTGCACTGAACTAGGTTCCTGCATCTAACCTGTCCAGTCCCGTCAGAGTTTTATTTGTTTCGATGATATCCCCTCTCATCCTTCTAAACTCCAGTGAATAAAGGCCCAGTTGATCCAGTCTCTCCTCATATGTCAGTCCAGCCATCCCTGGAATCAGACTGGTGAACCTTTGCTGCACTCCCTCAATAGCAAGAACGTCCTTCCTCAGATTAGGAGACCAAAACTGAACACAATATTCCAGGTGAGGCCTCACCAAGGCCCTGTACAACTGCAGTAAGACCTCCCTGCTCCTATACTCCAATCCCCTAGCTATGAAGGCCAACATGCCTTTTGCCTTCTTTACCGCCTGCTGTACCTGCATGCCAACGTTCAATGACTGATGTACCATGACACTCAGGTCTCGTTGCACCTCCCCTTTTCCTAATCTGCCGCCATTCAGATAATATTCTGCCTTCGTGTTTTTGCCACCAAAGTGGATAACCTCACATTTATCCACATTGTACTGCATCTGCCATGCGTTTGCCCACTCACCTAACCTGTCCAAGTCACTCTGCAGCCTCTTAGCATCCTCCTCACAGCTCACACCGCCACCTAGCTTAGTATCATCTGCAAACTTGGAGATATTACACTCAATTCCTTCATCTAAATCATTAATGTATATTGTAAATAGCTGAGGTCCCAGCACTGAGCCCTGCGGCACCCCACTAGTCACTGCCTGCCATTCTGAAAAGGACCCGTTTATCCCGACTCTCTGCTTCCTGTCTGCCAACCAGTTCACTATCCACGTCAGTACATTACCCCCAATACCATGTGCTTTAATTTTGCACACCAATCTCTTGTGTTGGACCTTGTCAAAAGCCTTTTGAAAGTCCAAATACACCACATCCACTGGTTCTCCCTTATCCACTCTACCAGTTACATCCTCAAAAAATTCTGGAAGATTTATCAAGCAGGATTTCCCTTTCATAAATCCATGCTGACTTGGACCGATCCTGTCACTGCTTTCCAAATGCGCTGCTATTTCATCTTTAATAATTGATTCCAACATTTTCCCAACTTTACCACTCAGAATACAAATAATACATAACACAGATGTTAGTATTAGCAGAACGCAGATAAATGCACAAAATGATATGGGTTGATATAGAAGTACCACACCCGTGTACAAGTACACTCTAATTGACACTCCTTCAGTCACAACTCACAGCAAACGATAACCACAATCTGCTCAAGTCACACGCCGCAGAAGTCAAGATAAATATTTATGGGCCCCCACCACCACACCATACCCCACCCCGAGTAAATGTACAATAGCATTAGGTCAGATAACAAGAATGCAGCAGCTATGAGGACAGACAGAGCTTGTCAGGATCGTGATGAGGAATACAAAGAGTGGAGGATTACTGCCCTCTGCTGGGGAATAGGGGAAATTTGCAGTAATGATGCTGTAAATACCTCGCAGTGAATGTGACGCAGCCACCAGGAAATTTCCTCTGTATTTACGCCCAGATACACCTGTAGTCTGGCTGCACCAATTAGGCAGCTTATGAATTTTGGGCGTGAGTTATACTTATGATAATGTGCCCGGGTCCATCCGCACGAATCTGAACCCACAAAACTTGTACCAGTGCGATGATCCTCCAATCGCGATTGTTCGGGGTGGGGAGGCGACTCTCAACACTACGACCAGGCGTTGCGGGCAACAAAAGGGCATTTTACCGATCTTTTAATTGCAATTTTCTGAACATTTTTTAAAGTATCCTCACTGAAAACTGCTCTGTATTTTCTGTTCCTTTGAATTATTTTTTTATGGCAAAGTATAAGTCATATTAAAATTCACATTAAGGCTCAAAGCTGAAACTGTCTGGGTTCAGTGTTACTCTGATTTTAAACATTGTTTAAGTTCAGACAGATTCTAATGAGATTGGCAGGATATTTGGTCATTTATCGATATCGGCAAAATGGACGCAGCTTTTGAGGACAACTTCCAAGTTACGCCAAAGGAGGAAAATCCCAGCCAGAGTACGCATGGAGAGTCCTCTGTCAGGAGATGAGCGGAATCCCTGGGGAAATGGTGTCAATGGTAAATGGCGGCTATTGGTTCACGCTTCTGTGAAATATCTCTGGATGTTTTTCTATGTTAAAGACAAGTTGTTGCATCTCCGGTTAACAAATCAAATCCTGACGAAATTCAGGACCAGCAGCAGCATTGATACAAAGTGGTTTTGATTATTTCGATGATTTATGAAGTGTAAGCTGAGTGTCAATGTCTGAACTGACTTAAATACAAAGTGGAGTTTGACTCCTTCCTCCAGTATCTCTCACTCCGCTCTGTATCAGGTCAGAGCGCCTTGACTTTGGGTTCCTTCGTGTGAATGCCTCCTGAAGAACCATATAGAAATTCCAAAGAGAAGGCTGAGGAACATAAGAACAAAAGAATTGGAACAGGAGTAAACCATTTTGCCCTCCCAAGCCTGCTCTGCCCTTTAACAAGATCGATCATGGCTGATCTGATCATGGACTCAGTTCCACTTCCCTGCCCGCTCCCCATAATCCTTTATTCCCTTATCGCTCAAAAATCTGTCTATCTTCGCCTTAAATATATTCAATGACCCAGCCTCCACAGCTCTCTGGGGCAAGAATTCCACAGATTTACAACCCTGAGAGAAGAAATTTCTCTTCATCTCAGTTTTAAATGGGCGGGCCCTTATTCTGAGACTATGTCCCCTAGTTTTAGTTTCCCCTATGAGTGGAAATATCCTTTCTGCACCCACCTTCTTACCTTGTCGAGCCCCCTCATTATCTTATAAGTTTCGATAAGATCACCCCTCATTCTTCTGAACTCCAATGTGTATAGGCCCAAACTACACAACCTATCTTCATAAGTCAACCCCCTCATCTCCGGAATCAACCTAGTGAACCTTCTCTGAACAGCCTCTAATGCAAGTATATCCTTCCTTAAATACGGAGACCAAAACTGGACACAGTACTCCAGGTGTGGCCTCACCAATACCCTGTACAGCTGTAACAGGATTCTCTGCTTTTATACTCTATCCCCCTTGCAATAAAGGCCAACATTCCATTTGCCTTCCTGATTACTTGCTGTACCTGCATACTAACGTTTTGTGTTTCATGCACAAGGACCCCCAGGTCCCTCTGTACTGCAGCAGTTTGCAATTTTTCTCCATTTAAATTATAATTTGTTTATCTATTATTTCTGCCAAAGTGGATAACCTCACATTTTCCCACATTATACTCCATCTGCCAAATTTTTGCCCACTCACTTAGCCTGTCTATATCCTTCTGCAGATTTTTTGTGTCCTCCTCACAATTTGCTTTCCCACCCATCTTTGTATCATCAGCAAACTTGGACTCTCCATCTCTTCCAAGTTATTAATATAGTTTGTAAATAATTGAGGCCCCAGAACCGATCCCTGCAGCACCCCACTAGTTACGGTTTGCCAACTGGAAAATGACCCATTTATCCCAACTCTCTGTTTTCTGTTAGTTAGCCAATGCTCTATCCATGCTAATATATTACCCCCAACTCCGTGAACTTTTATCTTGTGCAGTAACCTTTTATGTGGCACCTTATCAAATTCTTTCTGGAAATCCAAATACATTACATCCACTGATTCCCCCTTATCCACATTGCTCATTACATCCTCAAAGAACTCCAGCAAATTTGTCAAGCATGATTTCCGTTTCATAAAACCATGCTGGCTCTGCTTGATTGAATTATGCTTTTCCAAATGTCCTGCTACTGCTTCTTTAATAATGGACTCCAGCATTTTCCCAATGACAGATGTTAGGCTAACTGGTCTATAGTTTCCTGCTTTCTACCTGCCTCCTTTTTTAAATAGGGGCGTTACATTTGCGGTTTTCCAGTCCGCTGGGACCTCCCCAAAATGCAAGGAATTTTGGTAGATTACAACCAATGCGTCCACTATCTCTGCAGCTACTTCGTTTAAGACCCTAAGATGTAAGGCATCAAGTCCAGGAGACTTGTCCGCCTTTAGTCCCATTATTTTACCGAGTACTACTTCTTTAGTGATAGTGATTGTATTAAGTTCCTCCCTCCCTAAAGCTCCTTGATTACCCACCATTGGGATGTTTTTAGTGTCTTCTACCGTGAAGACCGATACAAAATATTTGTTCAACATCTCTGCCATTGTCTGTTCTCCATTATTAATTCCCCAGTCTCATTCTTTAGGGGACCAACATTTACTTTAGCCACTCTTTTCCTTTTTAAAACTCTTACTATCTGTTTTTATATTTTGTGCTAGTTTACTTTCATAATATATCTTCTTCTCTTTATTATTTTTTTGTGTCATTCTTTGCTGGCTTTTAAAAGTTTCCCAATCCTCTGGCCTCCAGACTTAACCACATTGTATGCCCTTGTTTTCAATTTGATACCATCCTTTATTTCCTTCATTGGCCACGGGTGGTTATCCCATTTCTTAAGTCTTTCCTTTTCATTGGGATATATTTATGTTGTGAGTTATGAAATATCTCCTTAAATGTCTGCCACTTCTCATCAACCATCCCACACTTTAATCTATCTTCCCAATCCACTTTAGCCAACTCTGCCTTCAAACCTTTGTAGTCTCCTTTATTTAAGCTTAGGACAAAAGTTTGAGATCCAACTTTCTCACCCTCCAACTGAATTTGAAATTCAACCATGTTATGGTCACTCATTCCTAGAGGATCCTTTACTAGGAGATTGTTTATTAATCCTGTCTCATTACACAGTACCAGATCTAAGATAGCCTGCTCCCTGGTTGGTTCTGCAATGTACTGTTCAAGGAAACTATCCTGGATACACTCTATGAGCTCTTCAAGGCTACCGTCGCCAATTTGCTTTGTCTAATCAATATGAAGGTTAAAATCGCCCATGATTATTGCCGTTCCTTTTTTACAAGCCTCCATTATTTCTTGATTTATACTCCGTCCAACAATGTAGCTATTGTTAGGGGACCTATAGACTACGCCCACCAGCGACTTTTTCCCCTTATTATTCCTTATCTCCACCCAAACTGATTCAACATCTTGATCTTCTGAGCCAATATCGTTTCTCACTAATGCACTGATCTCATCCTTTATTGACAGTGGTACCCCACCTCCTTTTCCTTTCTGTCTGTCCTTCCGAATTGTCAAATACCCCTGAATATTTAGTTCCCAGCCTTGGTCACCTTGCAACCACAGTTCTGTAATGGCTATCAGATCATACCCATTGTATTTATTTGTGCCATCAACTCCTCTATTTTGCTATGAATGCTGCGTGCATTCAGATAAAGATCTTTTAAATTTGTTTTTTCACCATTTTTTCCTGCTTGGACCCCACTTTGATTCACCTTTATGTTTATACATTCTATCCCTTCTTGACAGGCTCTGGTTTTCATTTCCCCCAGTGCTACCCTGCTCTATGGCCTTCTCCTTATTCTTTGATTTTTAAAAATTTTCACTTCCCCCCCAATAATTAGTTTAAAGCCCTTTCTACAGGAAGAGAGAACTAAGGCAAAACAATTGAGCCATACCCTTCAAGACCTGAAGTTGAGAAGGTGCACAGTGCATTGAAATCCACCAACAGTGGGAGAGGAACTGCAGCACTCAATTTCTCTTCAGTACAATAGTTGGTGTCAGCTGTGGCTCAGTGGGTAGGCCTCTTGCCTCAGAAAGTTGTGGGTTGAAGTCCCACTCCAGAGACTTGAGCACATAATCTGGGCGGGCACTCCAGTGGAGTACTGAAGGAGTGCTGTACTGTCAGAGGTGCGTTTTTCAGATGAGATGTTAAACTGAGGCCCTCTCAGGTGGACATAAAAGATCCCATGCACTATTTCAAAGAGGATAAGGGGAGTTCTACCTGATGTCCTGGCCAATATTTATCCCTCAACCAACACCCAAAACAGATGATCTGGTTATTTATTTCATTACTGTTTGTAGTTCCTTGCTTAAATTATGTTTAAATTATGCCGCATTTCCTACATTATAACAGTGACTACGCTTCAAAAGTAATTCAGTGGCATTGAAGAGTCTGAGACGTTGTGAAAGGTGCTATATAAATGCAAATCTTTCTTTGATAGGTCAAAATTAGACAAACGTTTGACACATTCTGTTGTTGATATTTTCCTGCATACATACATTATACAGAAGGGTTGTGACTAACAGGGATCATATTATAAATCATGAAAAATGTTTGCATCCATTTCTATGTAAAACACTTGTACTATATAGGAACAATTTCGGTTGGAAATTTTTTTTGGCACATTGGGAGCACCTCTGGAACTGAGCATCCAGTCGGAGCGGGGGGAGTGTTCCCGGCATTGGGTGGGTCTGGAGCTGGGGGTTGGCACGCTCTTGGGATGGGGGGGGTGGGCTGTTTGGGGCTGGGATTGGGAGAGACTTGTTCACTCGGGGAGTTGTTGGCCTGTGGGGTTCCCTGCCGCAGAGAGTTGTTGATGCCAGTTCATTGGATGTGTTCGGGAGGGAGTTGGATGTGGTCCTTGCGGCTGGGGGGGTCGGGGGGGGGGGGGAGGTGCTGGGGTGGGTGATCAGCCATGATCTTGTTGAATGGTGGTGCAGGCTCGAAGGGCCGAATGGCCTACTCCTGCACCTATTTTCTATGTTTCTATGATGCACAGACAGCCTGACCCCATTCTAAGGTGTTGCTCTTATGAGGGAGAAAGTTTCCATTTTAATCCTAATTATTTCAAAGCACTTGTTTTTCTATCATGAAAGAAGTGAAGAAAAAAACATGAGACTGCAATTTTATCATTTGAACCAGGATAGAATATGGCTTCTATCACAATGGCCTCATAAACAAGCTGAGTAATTCAATAAGCTGTGGAGTAGAGCTAGGTTTAGACAGGTGACGGAACAGTAAACAGGGCATTGAAGGCTATGCTATAATGTGAAACTAGAAATAATCTTTAAAAATTGTTAATGCAGATTATTACTAGGGATGCAAAGGCACTAAAATGTACATTACTGTAAATCCAAGTGCATTGAGCCTGGATGATCCTGTCTTACCCCTTCACACCACTCACCCACCACCCGTTGCCCCTGAACCAGGTTATGAATCTCAGCTGGTCTTTAATTCCTTTGGGATCACCCATTGGCAAAATAAATCCTCTCTAGTCTGGGCCTCTTCCTGTAGGATCCGCAAGCCAACAGGTAAGGAGCTCACCCATTTCAAACATCAACGGTGGATTAAAGGCAATCAGCATCTGGACTGACATGAATGCAACTTTCCTCATTAATGGTGACAATTCATACTGTCTATATTGTGGGAAATATAATTTTAGTGTCCTGGTACCTGGAAAAATATCTGATCCCCACTTCTGAATATAAGGAAACAGTAATGATCTGCTAGAACCAATAGCTGGTATCATTTGTAATTGTAGGAATTGGAATTGGAAAAATAGGAGGGAAAAAACTTTTCTTTTTACATATGTCTTTTGTTCGGTTTCCACTTTTCCTGTGTGGAAAATACATAGAACCTGATGGTGGGGCACGACTAGAGTGATTGAATCATAAAACGTGAACTTAAAATATCAACCTTTGCATCAACTTTCAGAAGAATGAGAGGTGATCTTATTGAAACTTATAAGATAATGAGGGGGCTCGACAAGGTGGATGCAGAGAGGATATTTCCACTCATAGGGGAAACTAAAACTAGGGGACATAGTCTTAGAATAAGGGGCCGCCCATTTAAAACTGAGATGAGAAATGTCTTCTCAGGGTTGTAAATCTTATTGAATGGCGGAGCAGGCTCGAGGGGCCAAATGGCCTACTCCTGCTCCTATTTATGATGTTCTTATGTTTTTATGTTCTAACTTGACCTTTTGAAAGCCAACAGACCCTTGACAATAGCTTGATCTTTAATATTTACCATTAACTTTTCTTCATCAAGTCATAATTTAGGGCAGCATCCCAATCGGAGGCAGTCAGGTAAATAAGTGGGGAAGTTGTCAGAAGCATGCCCAGCTTAGCAGAATAAATATAGTGCGGTCGGAATTTGGGACCACCATTTTTGAGGCGGTGTCTCCGCATGAGAGAAATTTCGAGCGCCTCGCTTCAGGCGCGGTCCTCAAACACGAAATTCAGTGTTGATGCCTAAAGAATTGATAGCAGCGGAAAATTCATGGCGTTGCACACTTACCTGGAGGTGCTATGCTACACTAAGTGGGCCCTTAGACGTGGGCTCAACATCCAGGAGCGAGGCAGCATTTGGATCTGCACCACAGACATAGTGGCGCCACCTGGATTTAATTGAGATGTTGATTGGGCGCCTCAATGCCTCATGGGTATATTCACTTCCTACTCACTCACTCAGACGGTGATCATGGCAGACGTTGCAGCAGCAGCTCGCTAGCGTGCCCAGCGGTTCATGGACGCTGCAGTGAATGCACTCCTTGATGCCCTGGAGGTGCGTTGGCAGGTGCTGAGGACAGAGACTGGGAGGAGACCCCAACCCCAAATGTATTGAAGGGAAATAGCAGAACACGTGTCCGCGAGTGACACGGTGCCAAGGACTGCTATGCAATGCCGGAAAAAAATCGAACGACCTGACGCGGATAGTGAGGATATCTTTACTTTCAAACTTCAACATGCTATGCTCTAACCTCAATGTGCACTCTCTGCTCAATGTAGTGTCCCAGAATTCACGCTCTAACTGGGTGAGGCCACAGTCAAGGTTCCTATTTGCAGCCTCACCCACTGCAAGGGCCTGCATGCACTGTTAACCTTGTTACTCGGTTCTGCAGACCCATCCTTCATGTTGTTGACTCCTCAGTCTTCATATGCATCTCGAAGACGGTAACCTCCCCATTACGGTCCTGGCACCCTAATCCCACCATAGCCATAGCAAGTCCACTCAGCAAATGGTACTTACATCGAACTGTGAAGACTGTCAGAGTAAAATGTACTACAGTATGTAAGGCACTGGGGACACATTGATAGAAGGCCTTTAACTCCAACTTTCTCTTTAATGTTACAGTCGAAGCTCACACACAACCGGCTGAAGCAAATGTGGACTGGTGGAGGGGAGCCAGACCTCAATGTGCTCACTCCGTTGGAGGAACGGATAGCTGTCCTGATGCGTATCCAAGTTAATGCGATGGGTGCGGCCGACCTTCCTCTGGACTGTGAAGATATGCTGAGTTCCTTTGCAACAACCTGCACTGGGCCCTCACACCATCATTGTGCAGCTCTTTCCATGAGACTGCCATTCCCGCTCCTGGCACGCTCCCCTGCAGGTAACCATTCTTCTGTGTTTGCACTTTCAGATTATCAGCCAGATGCACCAGGGCCTTCACGGGCACCTTCCACGGGTGAAGATGGCGGTGATGACGAAGAGCAGCAGGAGGATGACAGCTCCTTTGACCTCATGCAGGAGGCTGCGGCGTCTGAGAGCGGGGTCAGCAGTGCTGCTGACCAAGGGCTGGTGGGGGCAGTAGAGGTGGGTGATGCTCCGGGACCCAGTGGCCTCCAGCAATGCCACGGGGGAGGGGAAGCCCAGGGGCCAGCTCCCCGCAGGGCGAGTGCGTGCCCGAGTGATGCTCAGCAGCATTCTGATGATGAGTCCGACCTAGAGATGCAATAGCAGGGGTGCCCCAGAGTCTCGATGTACACGTTGTGAGGATGGAGGAGTCTGCCTCAACTATTGCTCATGGCTCAGCAGCCTACTGAGCCCGGGCTTGGTAGATACCAACGGATTCTGGATGCAAGCAGTGACCATGGGGTCCCAGACATGGTGGCATGGGCTATAGCTGACGTTGCAGTGGCCATTGAGCACCAGGCCGATGCTATTGCAGGTCTGCATACTCAAATGTCGTCGGTGCGTGGTGTCCTGAGTTAGCTCTCTGGTGTACTGCAGTCACAGACACTCTTGATGCAGAGGCAAATAGATTCAACGGACACACTGACCACTGCCATCCGGTCTGAGGCCCCATCAGTTCAACGGGTACCAAACCTTACCGAACCAGGGCATGACTCTGACCGCACCCAGATTTCTGCAGATGATGATGCTCTGCCCCGGGGGAGTATCAGCCTGTTGGACCAATTGGGACATCATTCCACCTTCGCAGCTGCCACTCTCTGCACCCCATCCACAACAGAGTGCTTCCACTGATGCTGAGGTTATGCAGTCTCCAGCCGGGCCTTCCAGGGCCCGAGCTGGTCAGGGACGTCCTGCTCGGCCATCATGTGTGGCTGCGGCTCGAAGTCAGCAACCGACTACCAGCCTTGCCGAAGGCCCTGAGACGCCATTGAGAAGGAGCAGAAGGCATGGGAGGGGGGAGAAGGGAAGGGGTGGCAAAGCCCTCTTTAAGACAAAATAAAGATCTGTGTTAAGATAGTCACATATGCTCACCTTGTGAAGATACGAGCTTTTAAAACTAGTTGCACTTGTATGACCCACTAAACAATTGCTTGGTAGTCGCCAGAGATGCCTATCTTGTTACAAAATGAACTGATGTCAATAGTTGCGCTTGGATGTCTATGAGAATGTTTGAAAGGGTTTTGTGGGTATGTTGATGTGTTGGGGATGAAGTTGTTGTCTTGTGCTTGTTTTCAGCACACATGATTTATGTTTGCAATAAACCAAGTGTTCACATGATGATGCAGTGATTATTTAAGACTGGGTGCTGCAGGATGTGTAGCGATGTGTTGAGTTAATGCCCATGTGTATAGGCTGACCATTCGGCACGTTAAGAGTCAATCATTGGAATCGATGAGCCACGAGTCTCTGACGAGCAGCCCTTCCAGCCGCAGCAGTGTCACGCTGCCTCCCCTCGTCTTCCTCATCATCATCCTCCTCCCGAGGTGGATCATCCATCCCTGGTGATAATGGTTGACCCCTCATAATGGCCGACCACTCATATTGGCCAGGTTGTGTAGCATGCAGCAGACAACGGAGAACATGGATACTCTTATCAAGCAAGCACTAGAATGGCCCTCCAGAGCGGTCATGGCAGCATAAACATTGCTTCAGAACCTCGATAGTTTGCTCGATAATAGCCCGGGTTGTGGTATGGCTGGTGTTGTAGTGCTGCTCAGCAGGGGTGGTGGGCATCAGCCATAGGGCCACACCATATCCTTTGTTGCCCAGGAGCCAGCCACGCCCTTCATGCAGTTGCTTGAAGAGTCGTGGCATAGTGGTCTCCCAGAGGATATCAGGCACTGACAGCGAAGATCATCTGTACGTTGAGGGAGTGGAATCCCTTGCAATTCTGAAAGATTTCTCCATTGTGGGGCGGGGCCCTCAATGCCACATGGGTACAATCAATGGTGCCTTGAACCTTGGGGAAGCCCGCTCTCCTGGCAAAGCCACGGGTGCGCTCATCCTGGTCTTCCCTTGACATGCTGAACTTGATGTAATCCACTAGTTTTCTGTAGAGCGTTGGTCAGCTGGCGAATGCATATATCACCTACAGGAGACTGGAAGTTCAATGCTACTGCCGCTGACAGCGAGGTCCTGGTGCCGATGTCAGCTGCCAGATATGTCTGCAGAAGGTTGCAAAGCTCCATCACCACCTCCTTGCAGAACCTCGGCCTTCTTAAGCACTGCTCCTTGGACATCTCAAGAGTAATGCACACGGTAAACCCGCCATGTATACGGCCTCCTGCCCCACCGCCTGGGATGTCTTCTCTGGGGAGGATCCACATTTGCTCGAAGTGTCTCTGCAGCCGGCGCCTTTCTAGTCAGCGCCGCAGGTCACAACGAAATGCAACTTTTAAATGTTCCCGATATGGAACCCAACAATGTGTCTGAGATACTATTAGTCAATCTGGCGAGTCAACAGCAGTACGATGCCAACACCCTACTCTCTGTGCGAGCATCAAACGCAACACTGACCGAGACCTCTGAGCACCGGCTGCAACTCCCTTTAAATAACGCCCCGGATTAATTTCTCCGCCTTGTACAGTCCAACTTTTTCAGGCGTCAGACGCCAGCCGTTAAGTGAGGCCGCAAAAATGAATGTGTCGAGAAGGACGCCAAGGAGGCGTTGCACGCATATTGACGTCATGATTTCCATGTTAGCTGGCGGGACACAATGTTTTTACGCCCTTACAGTGACCACCGAAATTTGCATCAGGCGTGACCAGCACCCAACCGCCTAACACCCAGTTAACACCCACCACCATTGTTATCAGCAGGCATCAGCAACCGAATTTCAACCCCAGTGGGTGTTACATGGTCTAATGCTCCCATTATAAAACTGCATAGCATTTAACTTGGTTACGTGTCATCTTGAGCTCAGTGGTAACACACTCACCCGAGTCAAAAGGCTGTGGGTTGAAGCCCCACTCCAGAGACTTGGGAATGTCAACCAGCCCAACATTTCAATGCACTGCAGTGCTGCACTGTCAGAGGTGCTGTCCTCTGCATGGGGCGCAAAACCAAAATCTACTCTGCTGCCTCTGGTTCTCATGGGTTTATCTGAAGAGCAGGGAATTCTCCTGGTGTTCTGGCCAATGTTCTACCCTCAGAGTATCAAGAAAAATAAGGTTAATTGATTATTCATCTCATTGATAATTGTGGACTTTGCTTTGCAGAAAATGGCAGAGTTACTGCACAGTAATTCAGGTTAGTGAGGCACTTGCGAGATGCAATGTGATTATATAAATGGAGGTGTTTTATTTCTAAAAATCACAACCCCGTATATGGAGCCTTGTATAATCCTTCTATACACCTGCTACAGTATCTAGAGTTTTCAGAGCGTGGACTGGATTCTCAGCTGCAAAATTGCAGAATTTGGTGACTGAGGAAGTGATGTAATGCAATCACCTTCACGAAACCAATTGGAACAGCATGTGACAGTGGAACTTCCTTTTCTATAGGAGAGACCGAGGGGTGACTTGATAGAGGTCTTTAAAATTATGAAGGTAATTGATGGGGTAGATGTATCCACTTTGGGGGGGGTGCACAAGTCCAAAGCTAGTTGTCACCAATAAAGAATTCAAGAGAAACTTCTTACCTAGAGTGGTGAGAATGTGGAACTTGCTGCTGCGTGGAGTAGTTAAGGGGAATAGCATAGATGCATTTAAGGAGAAGCTAGATAAGACACGAGGGACAAAGGAACAGAATATGCTAATAGGGTTAAATGAAGTAATGTGGGAGGAGGCTCATGTGGAGTATAAACACAGTCATGGACTTGTTGAGCTGAATGGCCTGGTTTTGTGCTGTAAAACTGTGACTCCCTTCCCTCCCCAAACAACACAGCTAGTGCAGATTACAGATGATGTGGAAAACTGGAAGTTGAATCGAGGTTGGAGGAAAGGTGCAGATGTGTAACAGATCACTGCGACTGAGAAAATATACAGATACTTAAAAGATTGTTGAGGACTGCACCAGTTTTATTTGATGAATACAAATCAAAAGAAGTTGGCTGTTCCCTTTTTAAGAACAACAGACAGCGAGCTTTCTAGAAGTTGTGCAGAAAGAGAATGCATTAATTTTTGAGATGACAGTGTTCTACCAAATCGTTGAACTCGTATTATAAGGCAACACACAACACCGACCAAAGCAAAAAGATAGCTACACTGCTATGTGTTTCTCGAAGCCCAGTGATGACTGCAAACTCTCTGGTTCTACGGTGACCTCAGGTGAGGCTGAAACGTGACTGATTTCTTTAGCACTAATGACGTTAAGTCTTCAAGCGACGATTGGCGTGTGACTGCATGTGATGGTTTGTCACTCAGTCTTACGCTGCAGGCAACAGGGTCTGTAAAAAAACAACAGTAAACAGTACGAGAAATTAAAGCTAAAGTCAGAGCCGAATGAAAACTCTCAATACCACTTGAAATTAAAGCTAAAGTCAGAGCCGAATGAAAACTCTCAATACCACTTGTGTGTTTTAAAAACATTTGGATCCATATTCAAAGTTTATTGTCTTCTTTTCTCCCAAGTTTTAGTGAGTCCCAAGGACAGTTCATTATCCTATGACGGTAAAATAGTGATTTGCAGTCGCTAACCTGGGATCCCATGATAAGCAAATTTGAAACCTGTAACAAAAATGTGGGACTGCAACCCTAATGTAATCCAAATATGTACAACTATAAATACAAAAGAAAATTAAATATATATGTAAGTAGAACTATAAAAATTATCTATATAAAAGGCATACAACTGCTTAGGATATTTCCAACATTACTCAGTAATTGGAAGAGAATAAACAGATCCTTATAGAAATGAAGTGCATGTATTTTCTTAAAACCCAGCATGATTGACAACAGATTCAAATATAAATTCACCGATACACACAAAACATGTAAATTCAGATATCTGATAAATCAATTTTATTGGAAAATGTAAAACCCCTTTCAATTTCAATGTACAAACCAGTACTTAAACAAACTGAAGCAAGCTATGTTTTAAAAAAATACATAATTGAATGTATATATTTATATGTATTTACATAGAATATTAACTTTCTTGGTAATAAGTCATTTTGCTTGCAAAAGTTCACCATAACACTTAACAAAACAAGACAACTTTTCTGAATAAATTACAGCTTTGTAAATGTTTAAATTTTACAATGAATACTTAATAAAGAGCTGATGTGTATAGTATCCCCATCCAGTCATTTTCTGTATTATAAAGAACTTCAGAAATGAGTTATTTGGCAGTACTTTAAGATATGACATGGATAGCTGTGCGATTCAGCAATAAAAAAAAAATTAGGCATAGCTGGTAGTTTCATTTGCCTTTTCACAGTAACTGTCTCAATGTAGTGAAAAATATCCATTTTATCAAACTAAACTGTACAAATCACGTTTACATTAGATCTATAATATGGCATAAAATTCGATAACATTGTCCAAAAATAAATACATTTGTCATTTTCAAAACGTACAATATAATACATGGAACAGCAGTGCTATTTTCCTGCAGATTATTACAGGCTAAAATTTGGTGTTTTTATGATTACACTAATTTTGATGCATTGGCCAATTATTACAGTATGCCCAATACCAGTTACAAATTTCCTTGTCACTGTAGATAGGTGTTTTTAAACAAGTGACCATGTAAAGTCACAAAACTATGAAAACATCAAGCGTTCTGTTGTGTATTTGGCATCTTTTCTTCATGCATTCTCAGAGTTCCCACAGCATCTTTAACTGAATGGTAAATTATATTTTTTACCTGCAAAGAAATTGAGACATTAGAGAACTGATTTATAGTAAACAATTTTACAAGTACTCTAAATAATGGTTATCATTTAAAAAGGGGGTAGAAAATATAGCTGTTAGTATAGATTTGGAGTTTTACAAAACTTGGAGGCTTGTTATATTACCATGATTGATTAATGAAGTATATTAATTTAAATATATAGACTATTAATCGAGTTTCTCCTGTAACAAAACCGGGCCATTTTATTTTTATGAAGCGAGAGCCCATAAATTAGTTGAACAGGTACACCGTAATAACTGTTTTTCAGTCTGTCATTTATCAGAATTTAAGTCCATCTTCCACGCATCACACTGAAATAGCAAGGATCTTGTTTAATCCTACATCGCAGCTGAAAAAGGATAAGAGGGCAAGAAATATGACGGCAAGTTTAATTTATGTTTTATTTTCTATAAAGTGATTATTTTTGTAATTTACGATTAGGACTACAACAATAAAGCTTTATCGGATATTAGAGTAGCTTCATTATTGTAATATTAGTACACATGTGTGTGAAGTCAAACAATTGTATGGCTCACAGTGATAGTTATTTCTCTGGACCTGCCAGCAGTTTAAGGTAACACGTTGCATTATATTTTATTGTGCTGATGAAACCTGTTGCAAAGCATGGACATTGCAGTCTTCGGTGGTAAATGCTCTCGGTTGTGGACGTTATCCAAGGTTAATGCCATTCCACCACTAACAATATTATTTCAATCTCTCCACCAATAGAATCCCTACACACAACTCCTTTAAATGCTCTGGGCAAGAGCCAATGAAAGCTACACAGCTGAGACAGAAAGTCGTGGGAAGCAGAAAGGATCAATCTGTTTACCTGAAAATTGGACGTGTTGACGTAGCGTTTTACGACCAACAGATGGTGATGTTGCACTGTGAACCAATGGTGCAACACCTTGTGTGGCTCCATTCCTGTCCCATTTTAAAACTGGTGAGCATTTAGCCCTGGTACTCAACTAGCAATATTCAACTAGACAATATATTCAACCAGACCGACATATGGCAGATAAAATTCACTTCAGGTAAATACAAGGTCTTATTACACTGGAAGAAATAATGGGGGACAAAGAGAAAAAGACTTGCATTTCTATGTCGCCTTTTACCATCTCAGGACATCCCAAAGCTTCGCAGCCAATTAAAGTATTTTTAAAGTGTAGTCAACTGCTCCAATGTAGCAACCAATGTAGCAGCCGATTTGCACACAAGAAGTTCCCACAAACAGTAATGTGATAATGACCAGAAAATGTTTTAGTGATGTTGGTTGAGGGGTAGCCAGAGACATATTAATGAATGGTGTTGAACTAGCTCGGGAAGAGGCTGGAAGAGATCTGGAAGTGATATGCAGAGCAGCAATCAAAACAAACAGTGCTGAGTTACATTGCCAAATCAGCAGAGTACAAGTCTGAGGCCATCCTGCTGAAAGGGTCAGACTACACCTTGAACTGTGTGTTCAGTTCTGGTGAATGAGGCACAGGGCAAAGATCCAAGCCCTGGAAGCTGTGCAGGGAAGGACCACAAGACTAACCTCAAGTGTTGAAAGAAGGAAAGTTTAGAAAAACCTGGATTCCTCGGCTCTGAAAGGAGGCAAATGAGAGGAACCTCATAGAGTGAATACCTCAGAGCCATAAGATGACCAAGTGGAATTTAAAAATTAGGTAATCCTGTGCACTATTTTAGGTTAAATGTGAACTGCAGGACAAGGGGACACTGGAACGTCTAATAATGAGAACACCAAGCACCTTGGAGGCCTGTAGTGGCTCGGTCATAGCACTGAATGTTCCACTCATGCTTTCTTCTAAAGAGGGGAGGGGAAGGGGAAATTCAAAAAAATTCTAAGCAGCAACAATTACTAAAAGCAGAATTTTTTAAAATGAAGAACATTTTCAATGCACCTTATGTCCCTAACTTTCTCCTTGTATAATCAGTGTTTGGAATGTCGCTGTGCAAACAGACTAATTTGGGCAATGTTTTTATGGCAGGGGGGAGGGAAGGACGAGGCGGAACAAAGTTCTGTCGGGCAAATCGGGCTGCTCTGTGGGGAAAATGTTATCCATGCTGATTCAGGACCGTTCAGCTGATGTAATTGAAGGCGACTGTGCTATCCACAATAACAGTGGAGGGGGAAGGCGACGTGCGCGAGGAGAGGGGAGGCAGGTGCGCGCGGAGGGGGAGGAGCGCGCGGAGGGGGAGGAGCGCGCGGAGAGGGAGGAGCGCGCGGAGGGGCAGGAGCGCGCGGAGGGGCAGGAGCGCGCGGAGAGGGAGGAGCGCGCGGAGGGGCAGGAGCGCGCGGAGGGGCAGGAGCGCGCGGAGGGGCAGGAGCGCGCGGAGAGGGAGGAGCGCGCGGAGGGGCAGGAGCGCGCGGAGAGGGAGGAGCGCGCGGAGGGGCAGGAGCGCGCGGAGGGGCAGGAGCGCGCGGAGGGGCAGGAGCGCGCGGAGGGGCAGGAGCGCGCGGAGGGGCAGGAGCGCGCGGAGGGGCAGGAGCGCGCGGAGGGGCAGGAGCGCGCGGAGGGGCAGGAGCGCGCGGAGGGGCAGGAGCGCGCGGAGGGGCAGGAGCGCGCGGAGGGGGAGGAGCGCGCGGAGGGGGAGGAGCGCGTGGAGAAATGTAAATGTAAATATAAAAAGATGAGGATCACATGCCAGGATAACTTCAGCCAACCACCACAAGGACTCCCAGTTTAAGAGAACAAAGAGAACAGGTCAGAGCAGTGGTGCAGCAGGGAGGGATTCAAATTGCTGGGGCATTGGAACCGATTCTGGGGGAGGTGGGACCAGTACAAACCGGACGGTCTGCACCTGGGCAGGACCGGAACCAATGTCCGAGGGGGAGTGTTTGCTAGTGCTGTTGGGGAGGAGTTAAACTAATATGGCAGGGGGATGGGAACCAATACAGGGAGACAGAGGGAAACAAAATGAGACAAAAGCAAAAGACAGAAAGGAGATGAGTAAAAGTGGAGGGCAGAGAAATCCAGGGCAAAAAACAAAAAGGGCCACTGAATATAAAGAGGCTGCAGGAGGGGTCAAAACTAAAAATCATGGTTTAAAAACTAGGATTAAAACACTCTACCTAAATGCACGCAGCATTCGAAATAAAGTAAATGAGTTGACGGCATAAATCATTACAAATGGGTAAGATTTGGTGGCCATTACAGAAACATGGTTGCAGGGTGGCCAAGACTGGGAATTAAACATACAGGGATATCTGACGATTCGGAAAGATAGACAAGAAGGGAAAGGAGGTGGGGTAGCTCTGTTAATAAAGGATGATGTCAGGGCAGTTGTGAGAGACGATATTGGCTCTAATGAACAAAATGTTGAATCACTGTGGGTGGAGATTAGAGATAGTAAGGAGAAAAAGTCACTGGTGGGCGTAGTTTATAGGCCCCCAAATAATAACTTCACGGTGGGGCGGGCAATAATCAAGGGAATAATGGAGGCATGTGAAAAAGGAACGGCAGTAGTCATGGGGGATTTTAACCTACATATCGATTGGTCAACTCAAATCGCATGGGGTAGCCTGGAGAAGGAATTCATAGAATGCATACGGGATTGTTTCTTAGAACAGTATGTAACAGAACCTACAAGGAATCAAGCTATCTTAGATCTGGTCCTGTGTAATGAGACAGGAAAAATAAACGATCTCCTAGTAAAAGATCCTCTCGGAATGAGTGATCACAGTATGGTTGAATTTGTAATACAGATTGAGGGTGAGGAAGTTGTGTCAGAAACGAGCGTACTATGCTTAAACAAAGGGGACTACAGTGGGATGAGGGCAGAGTTGGCTAATGTAGACTGGAAACACAGACTAAATGGTGGCACAATTGAGGAACAGTGGAGGACTTTAAAGGAGCTCTTTCATAGTGCGCAACAAAAATATATTCCAGTGAAAAAGAAGGGCGGTAAGAGAAGGAATAACCAGCCGTGGATAACCAAGGAAATAAAGGTGAGTATCAAATCAAAGACCAATGCGTATAAGGTGGCCAAGGTTAGTGAGAAACTAGAGGATTGGGAAAATTTTAAACAACAGCAAAGAATGACTAAAAAAGCAACAAAGGAAAGATAGATTACGAAGGTAAACTTGCGCAAAACATAAAAACAGATAGCAAAAGCTTTTACAGATATAGTAAACGGAAAAGAGTGACTAAAGTAAATGTTGGTCCCTTAGAAGATGAGAAGGGGGATTTAATAATGGGAAATGTGGAAATGGCTGAGACCTTAAACAATTATTTTGCTTTGGTCTTCACAGTGGAAGATACAAAAACCATACCAAAAATTGCTGGTCATAGGAATGTGGGAAGGGAGAACTGAGACAATCACTATCACTAGGGGGGTAGTGCTAGACTGGCTAATGGGACTCAAGGTAGACAAGTCCCCTGGTCCTGATGAAATGCATCCCAGGGTATTAAAAGAGATGGCGGAAGTTATAGCAGATACATTCGTTATAATCTACCAAAATTCTCTGGACTCTGGGGAGGTACCAGCGGATTGGAAAGCAACTAATGTAACGCCTCTGTTTAAAAAAGGGGGCAGACAAAAGGCAGGTAACTATAGGCCGGTTAGTTTAACATCTGTAGTGGGGAAAATGCTTGAAACTATCATTAAGGAAGAAATAGCGGGACATCTAGATAGGAATAGTGCAATCAAGCAGACGCAGCATGGATTCATGAAGGGGAAATCATATTAAACTAATTTACTGGAATTCTTTGAGGATATAACGAGCATGGTGGATAGAGGTGTACCGATGGATGTGGTGTATTTAGAATTCCAAAAGGCATTCGATAAGGTGCCACACAAAAGGTTACTGCAGAAGATAGAGGTACGCGGAATCAGAGGAAATGTATTAGCATGGATAGAGAATTGGCTGGCGAACAGAAAGCAGAGTGTCGGGATAAATGGGTCCTTTTCGGGTTGGAAATCGGTGGTTAGTGATGTGCCACAAGGATCGGTGCTGGGACCACAACTGTTTACAATATACATAGATGACCTGGAAGAGGGGACAGAGTGTAGTGTAACAAAATTTGCAGATGACACTAAGATTAGTGGGAAAGCGGGTTGTGTAGAGGACACAGAGAGGCTGCAAAGAGATTTAGATAGGTTAAGCGAATGGGCGAAGGTTTGGCAGATGGAATACAATGTTGGAAAGTGTGAGGTCATCCACCTTGGGAAAAAAAAACAGTAAAAGGGAATATTATTTGAATGGGGAGAAATTACAACATGCTGAGATGCAGAGGGACATGGGGGTCCTTGTGCATGAAACTCTGAATCCCAAAAAGTTAGTTTGCAGGTGCAGCAGGTAATCAGGAAGGCGAATGGAAAGTTGGCCTTCATTGCGAGAGGGATGGAGTACAAAAGCAGGGAGGTCCTGCTGCAACTGTATAGGGTATTGGTAAGGCTACACCTGGAGTACTGCGTGCAGTTTTGGTCACCTTACTTAAGGAAGGATATACTAGCTTTGGAGGGGGTACAGAGACGATTCACTAGGCTGATTCCGGAGATGAGGGGGTTACCTTATGATGATAGATTGAGTAGACTGGGTCTTTACTCGTTGGGAGTTCAGAAGGATGAGGGGTGATCTTATAGAAACATTTAAAATCATGACAGTGATAGACAAGATAGAGGCAGAGAGGTTGTTTCCACTGGTAGGGGAGACTAGAACTAGGGACACAGCCTCAAAATACGGGGGAGCCAATTTAAAACCGAGTCGAGAAGGAATTTCTTCTCCCAGAGGGTTGTGAATCTGTGGAATTCTCTGCCCAAGGAAGCAGTTAAGGCTAGCTCATTGAATGTATTCAAGTCACAGATAGATAGATTTTTAACCAATAAGGGAATTAAGGATTACGGGGAGAGAGCGGGTAAGTGGAGCTGAGTCCACGACCAGATCAGCCATGATCTTATTGAATGGCGGAGCAGGCTCGAGGGGCTAGATGGCCTACTCCTGTTCCTAATTCTTATGTTCTTATAACAGTGAGAATTCTGCAAAGAAGTTCTGAAACATTTAATTTATTATGTTCATATATCAGGACTGGAAGGATATGCAAATAATGGTAATGTGCAAAATATCAATACATTAACAGAAATAATTAAAAATATTTCTGTAAACCAGTAGCATCTGATATGTTACCCACGTGGCTAACTGCTGATTGAATAATCAACACTATCGTTGGGCATGTGATCTCAATACTCACGTTTGCACGGTGTATGCAAGCGAACTTTAACCTTTTTGTGCCCTTCTTGGTAAAATGGTAAGGGAAAAGGTAAGACTGTGCAAATGTTTTTTGATCGTTGTGAGTGCTTTACACTTCCTTGGTAGATGTTTGTCAAGTAATTATACAGATAATTTAGGGATCAAAAAGATGATCCTGAGGGCATGATTGAGGTACTAAAAGAGTACTTTGCATCAGTCTTCACTAGAGAAGAGGATGCTGCCAATATAGCAGTAAAGGAGGCGGCAATACTGATATTGGAAAGGATAAAAATAAAGAGATACTTGAAAGGTTGGCGTCCTCAAAGTCGGAAAGTCACAAAATCCGGATGGGATGCATCCGAGAGTGGCAACTGTGGAGGCTCTGGCCAGATTCTTTCAATCTTCCTTGGATATGAGGGTGGTTCAAGAGGACTGTCAGATGCATATGTTACATCCCTGCTTGAAAAAGGGGAGAGGGATAAACCCAGCAACAAGAGGCCAGTCAGCCTAACGTCAGTGGTGGAGAAACTTTTAGGGCCCAAGTTTTGACCGACCCATAGAACAGCGCAACTCCGAAAGGTCCGCCGACTTTCTAGAATGAAAAACAGGCGTAAGTGGCCGGACATGCCCTCTTTTTAAAAAAAAATCTGTTCTAAAATGAAACTGTTCCAATTCACTAGAACTGGTGCAAACTAAATGCCGAGAATTGCAATTTCTAAGATACTCCATTCTAAACTAGTTGCTCCAAAAAAAATAGGAGCAACTCAGGCTGAAACTTGACCCCTTAGAGTCAATAATCCGGAACAAAATTAACTGGTAATTAGAAAAGTATGAGCTAATAAATTAAAGTGTTAATTGGATGTGTTAAAGGCAAATCCTGTTTCACTAACTTGATCAAGTTCTTTGAGGAAACATAGAAAATAGGTGCAGGAGTAGGCCAATCGGCCCTTTGAGCCTGCACCACCATTCAATAAGATCATGGCTGATCATTCCCTCAGTACCCCTTTTCCTGCTTTCTCTCCATACCCCTTGATCTCTTTAGCCATAAGGGCCATATCTAACTCTCTCTTGAATATATCCAATGAACTGGCATCAACAACTCTCTGCGGCAGGGAATTCCACAGGTTAACAACTCTCTGAGTGAAGAAGTTTCTCCTCATCTCAGTCCTAAATGGCCTACCCCTTATCCTAAGACTATGTTCCCTGGTTCTGGACTTCCCCAACATCGGGAACATTCTTCCCGCATTTAATCTGTCCAGTCCCGTCAGAATCTTATACGTTTGTATGAGATCCCCTCTCATCCTTCTAAACTCCAGTGAATAAAGGCCCAGTTGATCCAGTCTCTCCTCATATGTCAGTCCAGCCATCCCGGGAATCAGTCTGGTGAACCTTCACTGCACTCCCTCAATAGCAAGAATGTCCTTCCTCAGATTAGGAGACCAAAATTGAACACAATATTCCAGGTGAGGCCTCACCAAGGCCCTATACAACTGCAGTAAGACCTCCCTGCTCCTATACTCAAATCCCTTCGCTATGAAGGCCAACATTCCATTTGCTTTCTTCACTGTATCTGCATGCCAACTTTCAATGACTGATGAACCATGACACCCAGGTCTCGCTGCACTTCCCCTTTTCCTAATCTGCCGCCATTCAGATAATATTCTGCCTTCATGGTTTTGCCTCCAAAATGGATAACCTCACATTTATCCACATCATACTGCATCTACCATGCATTTGCCCACTCATCTAACCTGTCCAAGTCACTCTGCAGCCTCTTAGCGTCCTCCTCACAGTTCACACCGCCACCCAGTTTAGAGTCATCTGCAAACTTGGAGATAATTCCTTCATCTAAATCGTTAATGTATATTGTAAAGAGCTGGGCTCCCAGCACTGAGCCCTGCGGCACTCCACTAGTCACTGTCTGCCATTCTGAAAAGGGCCCGTTTATCCCGACTCTCTGCTTCCTGTCTGCCAAGTTCTCTATCTACATCAGTACATTACCCCCAATACCATGCGCTTTGATTTTGCACACTAATCTCTTGTGCGGGACCTTGTCAAAAGCCTTTTGAAAGTCCAAATATACCATATCCACTGGTTCTGCTTTTTCCACTCTGCTAGTTACATCCTCAAAAAATTCCAGGAGATTCGTCAAGCATGATTTCCCTTTCATAAATCCATGCTGACTTGGACCGATCCTGTCACTGCTTTTCAAATGCGCTGCTAAGGATAGTGCGGTTGATGTTGTATATATGGACTGTCAAAAGGTGTTTGAAAAATTGTCACATACTGGAGTGGTTAACAAAATTAAAGCCCATGGGAATAAAGGGACAGTGGCAGAATGGATACAAACTTGGCTAAGGGCCAGAAAGCAGAGAGAAGTGGTGAATGGTGTTCTTTAGACGGGGGTAGAGGAGGGGAGAGGGAAAAGAGTATACAATGGTGTTTCAGTGGTCGGTACTAAGACCATTGCTCTTTTTGATATATATTAATGACGTGCATAATTCCAAAGTTTGCAAATGATTCAAAACTAGGAAATGTAATAAACAGTGAAGGATAGTAACAGACTTCAGGAGGACATAAACAAACCGGTGAAATGGGAAGACACATGACAGATGAAATTTGAGAGAGAGAAGTGTGAAGTGATGCATTTTGGCAGGAAGAATGAGGAGATATGAACTAAATGGTACAATTTTAAAGGGGGTGCAGAAACAGAGACTTGGGGGTGTACGTATACAAATCCTTGAAGGTGGCAGGACAAGTTGTGAAGGCTGCTAAAAAAAATCAAATGGGATCTTTGGCTTTATTAATAGAGGAATAGAGTACAACAAGGAAGTTATGCTGAACCTTTATAAAACACTGGTTTACACATTTCACGATGGTCTAAAAGAAAACCTTTGGGACTGTTCGACTGGAAAAAGGGTGCCAGCCCGGGGCAGGTGGTGGCTCATAGCCGGTTAATGCAATTTCTGCGGTCAGGAGCGAGACCCGATTGAACATCGAGACAAAGGGTTTGATACAATCAAGCAGAGGAGCCCATGGATTAATTGGCCGGAGGGGAAAACCAGTTCCCTATGGAGACTACAAGTCTGTGAAAACCCAGGACAACAAAGGAACCCACAAGGCATTTTTGGATAACGGGGCACAAAAGATAAAGAGTTATCCTGAAAACTGAAAAGCAGCCCAGCAGGTGGTGTGTATAACCAAATGGATATATATGCAAGAGCTGAGAACAAGAGCTCGGAACAAGGAGGAGGAACATCGGAGAGGAACAACAGGTCGAAGAACCACCACAGAACAGCAGGTAAAACGAACCTACAATTGACAACAGCAGCAATTGACTGGATGGGTGATTGTATGTCTTCAATCAATCTCTAAGAAGTCTTGTTCTGTAATTTTTAGGGTTTTTTTTGTAATAAACTAACAGTTGGGTTTAAGCCTAGACTTTGCATTACACGGAGTCGTTCCTGTAATTCCCGAGATCTATGAATCCAAGTAGAGTGGAAAATGAACTCCCTACATTCTTAACTGTATTTTGCTCAATTCTAGGCACCAGACTTGAGGAAGAATCTCAAGACCTTGGAGAAGGTGTAGAAGAGATTTACTAGAATGGTACCAGGGATGAGATTTTTCAGCTACATGCAGAGACTGGAGAAACAGGGGTTGTTCTCCTTTGAGCAGAGAAGTTAGAATGAGATTTGATAGAGGAATGGTTTTGTTAGGAATGGTTTTGATAGAATAAATAAAAAGAAATCGTTTCAGTGGCCGAAGAATCAGTAACAGAGGACAGAAATTTAAGGTGATTGGCAAAGAACCAGAGGCAACATGTGAAAACATTTTATTTTAAACATAGTGAGCTGTGATCTGGAATGCACTGCCTGAAAGGGTGGTGGAAGCAGATTTAATAGTTAACATTCAAAAGAGAATTGGAGAAATACTTGAAGGGAAAAACTTACAGGGATATGGAGAAAGAGCAGGAGAGCGGAATTAATTTGATAGCTCTACCAAAGAGCTCGCACAGACATGATGGATTGAATGGCCTCCTTCTGTGCTGCATCATTCTATGATTCTAAGATGTGAAGTGCATTTACTTGCACTGTGTGCAAGGCCTTTTCTACAAAAATTAGCGCACGTGGTTAAAACAGTGTCGCTGTCACCACAATTCTATTGATCAAAGCTGTTGTAAACCAAGTACCTGCAAATTAAGTACTGCATCTGAAAGCATATTAAAAAACTAATGTACAATTCCAGTGATGAGAATTACAATTATGTAATTTTTTTTTTGGGGGGGGGGGAATAAAACAGGCACTTTCCTGCTGTGTTCCAGACCACAGATGCCAAGATCCAGCTTGGTGCAGCCATTAAGCAATTGCTCAAACATTTTTATAATGTAGCATAAGTAACAAAAAACTGGTGGTTATTAAATATGTGAAAGTGGAAAATAAGGATCCAATAAGCAATGTAACGACAATTTTATAGTCAGAGATCTGAAGTCCGATTAACTCTTCCTCTTTTAAAAAAATATATATTTCTATTAATCCTTAATTGGAATTGGCCAGTTAACTAGTTTGAATCAGGAAAGTCCATACCTGCAGTTTATCCTCATAGTTTATCTCGTGTTTTGACTGGTGTATCAGCTCCTGTGTTAGATGGAAAGACTGCACTATGTGCTCTGGTGACACAAAGTCTTCAGAGACCTGAATGCAACTATAAATACTCTGCATCTGCAAAGCATAAAACAAAACTGTTCGATGAACCCGACATACAATTAAATTATGCACAAGTATGACTTGGCAACACAAACTGTGCTTTAATAAAAACACGATTAATGCAATGTTACTGCTTTTTAAGGCAAACATGTCACACATGAGGAGTACAGAGATGTTCATCGTGCTCCCATTTTGCAAACAGCTGATTGATATTAAAATACTGAATGAAGGTGTACATTTGGCACAATCTTTGTGAAAAGCTTGCCTGAGGTTCGCTAATGGAGTTGCTGTGTTTTGAGTTCTATCCTCAAAATTAGGAGACATATGGGGCCCAAGTTTCCACACGCGCCTAGAACGGCGCAGTCCCAACCTGGACGTCCGTTTTTCGCGCCACAAAGTGCGCCTAAAAAAAATCCTCCGTATTCTCCACCTCCCTGCAGGTCCTCTGGCCCTCGGCGCAGCGCAGCACGAGCTGTGGGGGGGCGGAGCCAGGTCCCTGCACTGAAAACAGTGCCGGGACCTCTGCACATGCGCGCTACAGTGGGCACGCAAGTGCAGTAGCTCCAGGCGCCCGAAACTGTGTGGGAGAGGCCCGAAGCATGCAGCCCCGAGCCCTGGCCGAATGGCCTCACTGGGGCTTCGTGAATAAGGCTCCTCCCACGGCCAGCTCCTGCTCCTCCCTCCCCCCGCACACCCGCTCCCCCCTCCCCACCTCGCCTCCGGACCGGACCAGACCCGATTCCCGCTCCTCCCCCCTCCCCGGACCAGACCCGACCCCCGCTCCGCCCCCCCCCCCGGACTGGACCCGACCCGCGCTCCTGCTCCCGCTCCCCCCCCCCCCCCCCCCCCCCCCACCGACTGGACCCGACCCGACTCCTGCTCCCCCCCCCCGCCCCCGGACTGGATCTGACCTGACCTCCCCACCCCCTCCCTCTCTCTCTCCCTCCACCCCCCCCCACCCCCCTCCCTCTCTCTCCCTCCCTCCCCCCGACCCGAACCAACCCAACGCCACCTACCTGTAAATCTGGTGCTGGGGACGGGCCCTGCCCGAAGTCTCGGGCCGGCCCGTTCAGCCTTCGGTCCCAAAAGGCCTGCCTGAAGCACTTTCACACAGGTAGGAAGATGGTTTATTTAATCTTTTCTTTGCTTATAAATGTTTATTCAGGTTGGATTTATTTGTATAATATTTGTAGAAGTATAAATAAGGATTTATTATAGAATTTAATGACTTCCCTTCCCCCCCTCCCCCACCCACCTCGTTCTGGACGCCTAATTTGTAACCTGCGCCTGATTTTTTAATGTGTAGAACAGGTTTTTTTAGTTCTACAAAAATCTTCACTTGCTCCATTCTAAGTTAGTTTGGAGTACGTTTTCACTGTGAAAACTTTGAAATCCGCCGTCAGTGGCCGGACACGCCCCCTTTTGAAGAAAAAATTCTGTTCCAAAGTGGAACTGTTCTTCCTGACTAGAACTGCAGAAAAAAAAATCTGGAGAATTACGATTTCTAAGATAGTCCCGTTCTCCACCAGTTGCTCCTAAAAATCAGGCGCAAATCATGTGGAAACTTGGGCCCATAGAAACTAAGATGTATTGGCAGAGACTGCCCAGAATTACCTGACGCAGTGCCCCTGCTGGTATTAAGAATGCATCACCCAAGAACTGGAAGATGGACCAGGTGTATATTCCACATTCTTCATAGAGCCTTCGACGCAGGTTCTTGTTCAGGTAACAGATCTGATCACGGATTGGATCATGGATTAGATCATTTTCAAGTGATTCCTGACCCAGTTCCTCATTAACCTTTTTGATGGGACACAACGGAGAAATATATTTTCTATTATCCATGAGGTACACTCAACCTGTCTAATACATATCTAATGAGTAATAAAAATTATTCTTGTCCTAGGCTGGCCCTGATTTCATAGGAAACTTTTCTGACTTTGACATGGGAAGGTAACAGAAGTAAACATAGAAATATAGAACATAGGTGCAGGAGTAGGCCATTCGGCCCCTCGAGCCTGCACCACCATTCGATAAGATCATGGCTGATCATTCCCCTCAGTACCCCTTTTTCCTGCTTTGTCTCCATACCCCTTGATCTCTTTAGCTGTAAGGGCCATATCTAACTCCCTCTTGAATATATCCAATGAACTGGCATTAAGTAAAATGAATACAACTTCTCTTAGGGAATATAAACATTTAGTTGGGTATGAAATGTGGCACTCATGGGGTCATTATAGCAAGTTTTGTTTTTAATAAATCTCACTTTAGAATGAAAGGCTTGAAAGGTGTCAAACAATGCAGTTACAGTCAGAGAATAGTTAAATTCTTCAATATCGCATGATAACACAATTCTAGTTTGTGGTCTATTATTTCAATAGAAACGGAAAGGAACCAACCAACATAAATTTCTTCCATCGACAGAACCGTACAACATAACCCATTTCTAAAACCATTTAACATTGTTGACATTTTGGTGTAATACTATAATAGTTTACGGTTGCATTTAAATTATAAATTCTTCCACTGCAGATGACTGCACGTTCCCTGAAGCTGTGTGTGCAATAAATGTATAAAACTGCTCACCTTCTGCAGAAACTCCTTTATTTTGTTTGTATCTTTGGCTGAAAAAATGTGCCACAAAGCACCAGGAGTCTCATTACTGTCCTTCAATCTTTTCTTTGTGTTTTCATCGATTTCTTCTTCCTCTATTTTCTTCAAGATAGCTAGAAAAACATGAAATGGACGTTTTTGCGAATATTCCACTGCACAAGCGCGACGATTTTATGTTGAGCGTATTGTATTGAAAATAAACTTCTCAAACTTGTAATAACGTCATTAAAATGTTTCGAAAGATCTAAAAAAAAGGTACTATACCTAGCATAAGTAAAGTTGCTCTCATTCTTCAATCTAAATACATCTCTACAATAAATTATCTCAAAGTCATCAAATTCCACCAAGGGTGTGGGAAAACATTTCTTCAGAGAACAAGTATGCAAATTCAAACAGTGATGTAAAATCCTCTGACCTTGCATATGATTTTATTTTATAGTGAGTTTTCTTCTGCTGAAGATGGTATGGAGGGAGTTCTTTCAGTACAAATCTCTTTATCACCGACAAAATATTAAAAAACTGGATCGATTAGGCTTATATTCACTGGAATTTAGAAGAATGAGAGGGAATCTCATAGAAACATATAAAATTCTGACGGGATTGGACAGGTTAGATGCAGGAAGAATGTTCCTGATGTTGGAGAAGTCCAGAACCAGGACTAAGGATAAGGGGTAAGCCATTTAGGACCGAGATGAGGAGAAACTTCTTCACTCAGAGAATTGTGAACCTGTGGAATTCTCTACCGCAGAGTTGAGGCCAGTTCGTTAGATATATTCAAAAGGGAGTTAGATGTGGCCCTTATGGCTAACGAGATCAAGGGGTATGGAGAGAAAGCAGGAATGGGGTACTGAAGTTGCATGATCAGCCATGATCATATTGAATGGTGGTGCAGGCTTGAAAGGCCGAATGGCCTACTCCTGCACCTATTTTCTATGTTTCTACAGGTCTCCTACCTTGAGGGAGATGTCAATGCTTTTTACTATTTTCCCCCAAGACCCACCACTTTGGTTTCTCTTGCACTGCAAAGTCACTGATAATCTAGGTTACTGGATGAGTCTGGAAATGGTTCAATCGGGTAATACAGAAATTGGTGTTCAGGAATTGGTTTGGATTCCAATCTAGAAGTAGTTAGCAGTGCTGTTTCGTACTTGGCTCGATGGGCAAGGATCAGTGGCTAATAATGCTCCACAGGTCTTAAAAACGTAGGCTCCAAAACCATCTTCTGCCCTTACAAAAACAATCTTATAATCAGCCATTGTTGACAAGAATGTAGGAAATAACTTGATGAAATAGTGACAACTGGACTAATGTGGACTAAGGTATGGAACAGTCCACGATGATCATTACCATCTCTTCTCAGTGGCTAATAAATGCATGCTGAGCCACACAAAGAGTGAAATCTTTGGTCTAATAAGGCTCACGGTAGTCATCACTGATGGACATTCCCTCCGATTCCAAAATAATTACGTTAGTCATGCCCAAATTCTCATGCACAATATAAAAGTTCAGGTGAAGGCAGGAAGAGAGTCAACAGAATCAGAGGCTATTCCTTGACATCTGCATTCAAGAGTGTTGTAATTCTAAGATAATTCCTTCAATGCAGTGAGAACTGACCAGGATGATGTCTACCAGAAGGAGCAGGAAAGAGTGTTCACTGATTAAACATTCTGTTGACCCTGCCATCAATTTATCTTGTGGATGAAAGGATGCTCTCTCTTCTCTGCCATCTGTCCCCTGCCCTTTCCCTATGTTTGTCTTGCCTTAGTTTGAAAGAGAAAGACCTGTGTTATTTCTCACACTACATGCTCCTCAGAGTTGATCATGAGGAAGATTAGTTGGATGAGTTGTAAAATTAATTATTGCTTCTATGAACCCCTCCTTGATGATCCCCAATTACAGAGAAATACATTGCACTTATACGATACCTTTATCATGCCCTTAATCAAAAAGCACTTTACAGCCCATTAATCATTTTTGAAATACCGTCACTGTTAAGATGCAAAGCTGGTTTGTTCTAGGACCAGCTTGGAAAGTAACACCGAATTTAAGTAGTATATCATATACCCTCCTCCTGTCAAGAGTGCTGGTCCTGACCATGACTGACTGGGAAACCACTGACGAGATGGATTACATTTTAAAACAAGAATTAATATAAATCAAAAAGGCTTTTGGAAGAATGAAATGCTGCTAAATTCTCAACTACAAGCCTAAGACAATTGTAATGCTGCGAGAGAAATGTATCTCACTCATACAAAGAGCACAATGTGAGGAAAATAGTGAGATCTAAGGGCTACATTTTCCAACCATTGACTATGAATGGGCAGAATATCCAGCCCAATAAGGCACACAATGGAAGGGAAATCACGTTCTGGGATAATACAGCATGATCTGAAAGAGGGTAATCACAGGGAGTGGAGTGGAATTAGTTTTCAAACCCAAATCAAGTGAACCCACGAGCCAGCTTAATTATACTGCAAATTAACTATGTATAGCAGCTCCCCACACCAGCAGAATTATTTGATACCAGAGTTAGGGCTGTGGTCTTCATTACATTATGTTATTACAAGTTTCATGATAATAGTTGGAAAAAACAAGAAAAAAACCTTTGTTCTTTGTATCTATGTTAAAATTGTAATATATATGCAGATTTCTTTGTGGCTCTATATTTCCTGGAAATCAAAAATCAATTTTGCAGTCTGCACTGGAAATTTTAGATATGAAGTATAAATTTTCCTACAATAACCCACCTCAGGCAATAATTACTGTTTTTTTTGTCTTAAACAGGTAACTCACCTCAATTCAATCTAATCTGAAACCAGCTATCAATCAAGAGTAGAAAAGTTAAAGGAAGAAAGATTTATTCAATTGTTTGAGAGACCTTGGCTTCCGTGTTTACCTACATTACACACCAACTATACTTCAAAAAAGTAGTACGTAATTGGCTATGAAACGCTTCGAATATCCGGAAAGGCACTATATAAATGCAACTTCTTTCTTTAATTTAATCAGTGATATCTAAAATGTCTTTTACTGGTCTCTCAAGCAGCTCTCAGTGTATTAGGGTCATCACACACAATGAATGGACAATATTTGATAGTCTGCGCCACAGATGGCACCAGTAGTGTTCTGGCAAAGAGCAGGTGTATTCCAATTTGGTTTAGTTTCTACCTGAAGTTGTTACTAGTTTGTTACAGCATAGTGGGGATATTCTCCGGTGTCAGCCTAGATTTTGTGCTCAAGTCTCTGGAGTGATGATTATAAACACTAAATATTCCTCAATCAACTGAGTAAGTAAACATTTGAACTCCCAAGTTTGTATAACATACTGTTCACGTTCCCTTCCTCCACTACTCTTAAGATATAACCGTCCTTACTCAATGTCTTAAGAACATAAGAAATAGGAGCAGGAGTAGGCCATTTGACCCCTCGAGCCTGCTCCGTCATTCAATAAGATCATGGCTGATCTGACCATGGACTCAGCTCAACTTCCTTGCCCGTTCCCCATAACCCTTTACTCCCTTGTCACTCAAAAATCTGTTTATCTCCGCCTTAAATATATTCAATGACCCAGCCTCCACAGCTCTCTGGGGCAGAGAATTCCATAGATTTACAATCCTCAGAAGAAATTTCTCTTCATCTCAGTTTTAAATGGGCGGCCCCTTATTCTAAGACTATGTCCCCTACTTTTAGTTTCCCCTATGAGTGGACATATCCTCTCTGCATCCACTTTGTTGAGCCCCCTCATAATCTTATAAGTTTCAATAAGACCACCTCTCATTCTTCTGAACTCCAATATGTTTAGGCCCAACCTACCCTCATAAGTCAACTCCCTCATCCCCAGAATCAACCTATTGAACCTTCTCTGAACAGCCTCCAATGCAAGTATATCCTACCTTAAATACGGAGACCAAAACTGTACGCAGTACTCTAGGTGTGGCCTCATCAATACCCTGTATAGTTGTAGTAGGACTTCTCTGCTTTTATACTCTATCCCCCTTACAATAAAGGCCAACATTCTATTCACCTTCCTGATTACTTGCTGTCCCTGAATACTAACTTTTTGTGTTCCATGCTCAAGGACCCCCAGGTCCCTCTGTACTGCAGCACTTTGCAATTTTTCTCCATTTCAATTATAATTTGCTTTTCTATTATTTCTCCCAAAGTGGATAACCTCACATTTTCCAACATTTTACTCCATTTGCCAAATTTTTGCCCATTCACTTAGCCTGTCTTATCCTTTTGCAGATTTTTTGTGTCCTCCTCACAATTTGCTTTCCCACCCATCTTTGTATCATCAGCAAACTTGGCTACATTACACTCAGTCCCTTCATCCAAGTCGTTAATATAAGAACATAAGAAATACGAACAGGAGTAGGCCATAAGGCCCCTCGAGCCTACTCCACCATTCAATAAGATCATGGCTGATCTGATCATGGACTCAGGTCCACTTCCCTGTCCACTCTCCATAACCCCTTATTGATTAAGAAACCGTCTATTTCTATCTTAAAATTTATTCAATGTCCCAGCTTCCACTGCTCTCCGAAGCAGTGAATTCCACAGATTCACAACCCTCAGAGAATAAATTTTACCTCATCTGTTTTAAATGGGCGGACCCTTATTCTAAGATCGTGCCCTCTAGTTCGAGTCTCCCCATCAGTGGAAACATTCTCTCTGCATCCACCTTGTCAAGCCCCCTCATAATCTTATATGTGTCGATAAGATCACCTCTCATTCTTCTAAATTCCAATGAGTCGAGGCTCAACCTTTCCTCATAAGTCAACCCCCTCATCCCCGGAATCAACCTTGTGAACCTTCTCTGAACTGCCTCCAAAGCAAGTATATCCTTTCGTAAATATGGAAACCAAAACTGCATGCAGTATTCCAGGTGTGGCCTCACCAATAACTTATATAGCTGTAGTAAGACTTGCCTGCTTTTATACTCCATCCCCTTTGCAATAAAGGCCAAGATACCATTGGCCATCCTGATCACTTGCTGTACCTGCATACTATTCCTGTGTTTCATGCACAATTACCCCCAGGTGCCGCTGTACTGCGGCACGTTGCAATCTTTCTCCATTTAAATAATAACTTGCTCTTTGATTTTTTTCTGCCCAAGTGCATGACCTCTCACTTTCCAACATTATACTCCATCTGCCAAATTTTTGCCCACTCACTTAGCCTGTCTATGACCGTTTGTAGATTTTGTGTGTCCTCCTCACTTATTGCTTTTCCTCCCATCTTTGTATCGTCAGCAAACTTGGCTACGTTACACTCAGTCCCTTCTTCCAAGTCGTAAATAGTTGGGGTCCCGGCACTGATCCCTGTGGCACCCCACTAGTTACTGTTTGCCAACCAGAGAATGACCCATTTATCCTGACTCTCTGTTTTCTGTTAGTTAGCCAATCCTCTATCCATGCTAATATATTACTCCCAACCCCCTGAGCTTTTATCTTGTGCAGTAACCTCTTATGTGGCACCTTATCAAATGCCTTCTGGATATCCAAATACATCACATCCACTGGTTCCCCCTAATCCACCTTGCTCGTGAAGAGCTCAATGCCTTCCCGGATGCACTTTCTTCACCTCGGGCGGTCTTCGGCCGGGGTCTCCCAGGTATTAGTGGGGATGTCGCACTTTACCAGGGAGGCTTTGAGGGTGTCCTTGTAACGTTTCTGCTGCCCACCTTTGGCTCGTTTGCCGTGAAGGAGCTCCGCATAGAGCAATTGCTTATGGAGTCTCGTGTCTGGTATGCGAACTATGTGGCCTGCCCAGCGAAGTTGATCGAGTGTGGTCAGTGCTTCAATGCTGGAGATGTTAGCCTGGGCAAGGACACTGACGTTGGTGCGCCTGTCCTCCCAGGTGATTTGCAGGATCTTGCGGAGACATCGTTGGTGTTATATCTCCAGAACTTGAGGTGTCTTCTGTACATCGTCCATGCTTCTGATCCATACAGAATGGCGGGTATTACTACAGCCCTGTAGACCATGAGCTTGGTGGTAGATTTGAGGGCCTGGTCTTCGAACACTCTTTTCCTCAGGCGGCAAAAGGCTGCACTGGCGCACTGGAGGCGATGTTGAATCTCCACGTCAATGTCTGCCTTTGTTGAGTCCATGATCAGATCGGCCATGATGTTATTGAATGGCGGAGCAGGCTCGAGGGGTCATATGGTCTACTCTTGTTCCTATTTCTTATATTCTTAAGCATTATTTTAGTCATTCTTTGCTGGCTTTTAAAAATGTCCCAATCCTCTGACCTCCCACTAGTCTTGGCCACATTGTATGCCTTTGTTTTCAATTTGACACCCCCCTTTATTTCCTTAGTTAGCCACGGATAGTTATCCCATTTCTTACAGTCTTTCCTTCTCATTGGGATATATTTTTGTTGCGAGTTATGAAATATCTCCTTAAATGTCTGCCACTTCTCAGCAACTGTCCCATTCTTTAGTCTATTTTCCCAAACCACTTTAGGCAACTCTGCCCTCATACCTTTGTAGTCTCCTTTATTTAAGCATAGGACCCTGGTTTGTGAACCAACTTTCTCTCCCTCCAACTGAATTTGAAATTCAACTGTATTATGGTCACTCATTCCTAGAGGATCCTTTACAAGAAGATTGTTTATTAATCTTGTCTCATTACACAGTACCAGATCTAAGATAGCCTGCTTCAAGTTCAAGGACTGGGCTAACCAAACTGGTGGCAATATGGTGGAGGAGGATTTCCTGGAGTGTATTAGGGATGGTTTTCTAGACCAATATGTCGAGGAACCAACTAGAGGGCTGGCCATCCTCGACTGGGTGATGTGCAATGAGAAAGGACGAATTAGCAATCTTTTTGTGCGAGGCCCCTTGGGGAAGAGTAACCATAATATGGTAGAATTCTTTATTAAGATGGAGAGTGACACAGTTAATTCAGAGACTAGGGTCCTGAACTTAAAGAAAGGTAACTTCGATGGTATAAGACGTGAATTGGCTAGAATAGACTGGCGAATACTTCAAGGGTTGACGGTGGATAAGCAATGGCAAACATTTAAAGGTCACATGGATTAACTTCAACAATTGTACATCCCGGTCTGGAGTAAAAATAAAATGGGGAAGGTGGCACAACCGTGGCTAACAAGGGAAATTAAGGATAGCGTTAAATCCAAGGAAGAGGCATATAAATTGGCCAGAAAAAGCAGCAAACCTGAGGACTGGGAGAAATTTAGAATTCAGCAGAGGAGGACAAAGGATTTAATTGGGAGGGGGAAAATAGAGTATCAGGGGAAGCTTGCTGGGAACATAAAAACTGAATGCAAAAGCTTCTATAGATATGTGAAGAAAAAAAGATTAGTGAAGACAAACATGTGTCCCTTGCAGTCAGAATCAGGTGAATTTATAATGGGGAACAAAGAAATGGCAGACCAGTTGAACAAATACTTCGGTTCTGTCTTCACGAAGGAACACACAAATAACCTTCCGGAAATACTACGGACCGAGGGTCTAGTGAGAAGGAGGAACTAAAGGAAATCCTTATTAGTCAGGAAATTGTGTTAGGAAAATTGATGGAAGTGAAGGTCGATAAATCCTCAGGGCCTGACAGTCTGCATCCCAGAATACTTAAGGAAGTTGCCCTAGAAATAGTGGATGCATTGGTGATCATTTTCCAGCAGTCTATCGACTCTGGATCAGTTCCTATCGATTGGAGGGTAGCTAACGTAACACCACTTTTTAAGAAAGGAGGGAAGAGAGAAAACGGGGAATTATAGACCGGTTAGCCTGACATCAGTAGTGGGGAAAATGTTCGAATCAATTATTAAAGATGGAATACCAGCGCATTTGGAAAGCAGAGACAGGATCGGTCCAAGTCAGCATGGATTTATGAAGGAGAAATCATGCTTGACAAATCTTCTAGAATTTTTGGAGGATGTAACTAGTAGAGTGGACAGGGGAGAACCAGTGGATGTGGTGTATTTGAACTTTCAAAAGGCTTTTGACAAGGTCCTACACAAGAGATTGGCGTGCAAAATTAAAACACATAGTATTGGGGGTAATGTATTGACGTGGATAGAGAACTGGTTGGCAGACAGGAAACAGAGAGTCGGGATAAATGGCAGGCAGTGACTAGTGAGGTGCCGCAGGGCTCAGTGCTGGGACCACAGCTATTTACAATATACATTAATGATTTAGATGAAGGAATTGAGTGTAATATCTCCAAGTTTGCAGATGACACTAAACTGGGTGGCAGTGTGAGCTGTGAGGAGGATGCCAAGAGGCTGCAGGGTGACTTGGACAGGTTAGGTGAGTGGGCAAATGCATGGCAGATGCAGTACAATGTGGATAAATGTGAGGTTATCCACTTTGGTGGCAAAAACACGAAGGCAGAATATTATCTGAATGGCGGCAGATTAGGAAAAGGGGAGGTGCAACGAGACCTGGGTGTGATGTATCAGTCATTGAAAGTTGGCATGCAGGTACAGCAAATGGCATGTTGGCCTTCACAGTTAAGGGATTTGAGTTTAGGAGCAGGGCGGTCTTACTGCAGTTGTACAGGGCCTTGGTGAGGCCTCACCTGGAATATTGTGTTCAGTTTTGGTCTCCTAATCTGAGGAAGGATGTTCTTGCTATTGAGGGAGTGCAGCGAAGGTTCACCAGACTGATTCCCGGGATGGCTGGACTGACATACGAGGAGAGACTGGATCAACTGAGCCTGTTTTCACTGGAGTTTAGAAGGATGAGAGGGGATCTCATAGAAACATATAAAATTCTGATGGGACTGGACAAGTTAGATGCAGGAAGAATGTTCCCCATGTTGGGGAAGTCCAGAACCAGGGGACACAGTCTAAGGATAGGGGGCAAGCCATTTAGGACTGAGATGAGGAGAAACTTCTTCACTCAGAGAGTTGTTAACCTGTGGAATTTTCTACCGCAGAGAGTTGTTGAGGCCAGTTCGTTGGATATATTCAAGAGGGAGTTAGATATGGCCCTTATGGCTAAAGGGATCAAGGGATATGGAGAGAAAGCAGGAAAAGGGTACTGAGGTGATGATCAGCCATGATCTTATTGAATGGTGGTCTAGGCTCGAAGGGCCAAATGACCTACTCCTGCACTTATTTTCTATGAAACTATCCCGGATATACTCTATAAATTCCTCCTCAAGTTTACAGTGGCCAATTTGCTTTTTCCAATCAATATGAAGGTTAAATTCACCCATGATTATTGCTGTTCCTTTATTACCAAGCCTCCATTGTTTCTTGATTTATACTCCGGTCCAACAGTGTAGCTACAGTTAGAGGGCCTATCAGCATCATCATAGGAAGTCCCTCGGAACCAAGGAAGACTTGTTTCCACTCTAAAAATGAGTCCTTAGGTGACTGAACAGTCCCTGTCACAGGTGGGAAGATAGTCGTTGAGGGAAAGGGTGGGTGGGACAGGTTTGCCACACGCTCTTTTCACTGCCTGCGCTTGATTTCTGCATGGCCTCAGGATGAGACTCGAGGTGCTCCGCGCCCCCCCGGATGCACTTCCTCCACTTAGGGCGGTCTTTCGCCAGGGACTCCCAGGTGTCGGTGGGGATGTTGCACTTTATCAGGGAGGCTTTGAGGGTGTCCTTGTAATGTTTCCTCTGCCCACCTTTGGCTCGCTTGCCGTGAAGGAGTTCCGAGTAGAGCGCTTGCTTTGGGAGCCTCGTGTCTGGCATGCGAAGATGTGGCTTGCCCAGCGGAGCTGATCAAGTGTGGTCAGTGCTTCAATGCTGAGGATGTTGGCCTGGTCGAGCGTTGGTGTGTCTGTCCTCCCAGGGGATTTGTAGGATCTTGCTGAGGCATCATTGGTGGCATTTCTCCAGCGACTTGAGGTGTCTACTAAACATGGTCCATGCCTCTGATCCATACAGGAGGACGGGTATTACTACAGCCTTGCAGATCATGAGCTTGGTGGTGGATTTGAGGGCCTGGTATTCAAACACTCTTTTCCTCAGGCGGCGCTGGTGCACTGGAGGCGGTGTTGAATCTCGTCAATGAGTACTCGTTGATAAGAGGCTCCCGAGGTATGGAAAATGGTCCACGTTGAGCCAGGGCCGCTCTGTGGATCTTGATGACTGGAGAGGGGGTGGGGAGGTTGTGCTGTGCGTCGAGGACAGGATGGTGGTTTTTTACGCCTCAGTAAATACGCTGAATATGACTTGGAGTTCAGCCTCTTTTTGTACGCAGACGCAGGTGTTGTCCGCATACTGTAGCTCGCCGACAGACGTTGGGGTGATCTTGGGCCTGTCCTGGAGTCGACGAAGGTCGAGCAGTTTCCCACTGGTTCTGTACTTTAGTTCCACTCCAGCGGGGAGCTTGTTGACTATGAGGTGGAGCATGGCAGCGAGGAAGATCGAGAAGAGTGTTGGGGCAATGACACAGCCCTGTTTGACCCCGGTCCGGACTTGGATTGGGTCTGTAATGGATCCGTTGGTAAGGATCATGGCCTGCGTGTCGTTGTGGAGCAGGTGGAGGATGGTGACGAACTTTTGGGGGCAGCCGAAACAGAGGACACTCCATAGATCCTCGCGGTTGATAGTGTCAAAAGCCTTTGTATGGTTAAAGGCTGCCATGTTTAAGGGCCTATAGATTACGCCCACCAGCAACTTTTTCCCTTTATTATTCCTTATCTCCACCCAAACTGATTCAACATCTTGATCCTCTGAGCCAATATCGTTTCTCACTAACGCACTGATCCCATCCTTTATTAACAGTGCTTCCCCACCACCTTTTCCTTTCTGTCTGCAGGTAGGGCCCAAGGGTCTCGGGGATTCTGAAAGGCATGGGAGCCTTCTTTCAGGATTTGAAACTTGGCAGATTACAGAATCTTATATCCAATGCCCTTGCTTCAGATAGTTGTTCTGATGCAAAATAAAAGTTGAATTTGGTGGGCGTGGGACTGCAGTTGCCATTCGCGGGCTTTAATAATTTACTCTCCTTGGAAGTTGCCGGCTTGCACTATGGTTCTGAAGCCACAGGCAATGGTCGTGTGGGCTCTGTCCAGAGTGAGATCAAGAAGTTGTCGAGGTCCAGGATGCATTCCATGATGGTGACTGCGGACCATTTGGGACTTACTCAGAGGGTCTCAGTTACACATTTGTAGATGTGGATGAAGGGGAAGTAACTTGTTTTTCTTTGCCACCTCAGAAGTGTTAAGGATGTATATGTTGCTGTCGGGGGCTCAGTTGCCAAGATATTGCTCCTGGTTTGTGTTCAGTAGTTGGCTTCTGCAGTCTGATCTCCTTAGGCTCCTTCAGCATTTCTAAATGGTCTTCTGTTTGGAAGTTTACAGCAGGGAAGTTGTGGATTTCCACGATCACTGCATTAGAGTGCTTGATAAGGTGTCAGCTTGGTGAGTACATTGTGCAGCCGTGTGGATCTTGCCGTCGATCTGTCTCAGGTTGCTACCAGGGCAGCTTAGTTTCCACGTGGTCTCTGTGGGAGGTGGTGCTGCAGGTGGTGTTTACCCTTGCAAAGTATCGCCCCATCTCCAAACTCCCTTTAAACTCTCCCAGGGCCCAAATTTCGAGCCGCGCCTAGAACGGCGCAGTCCCGACCTGGACGCCCGTTTTTCGCGCCACAAAGTGCGCCTAAAAAAAACTTCCAGATTCTCCAGCTCCCTTTAGGTCGTTTGCAGCTCGGCGCAGCGCAGCAGGAGCTGTAGGGGGCGGAGCCAGGTCCCTGCGCTGAAAACAGTGCCGAGACCTCTGCACATGCGCTACAGTGGGCACGCAAGTGCAGTAGCTCCAGGAGGGGGAGGGGCCGAAGCACGCAGCCCCTAGCTCTGGCCGAGTGGCCTCACTGGGGCTGCGAGAATAAGGCTCCTCCCACGGCCAGCTCCTGCTTCTTCCCGACCCGACTCCCGCTTCCTGCCTCCGGACCGACTCCCGCTCCCCCCTCCGCCGGACCGGACCCGACCCGACTCCCGCTTCCCCCTCTGCCCCCGGACCGGACCTGACCCCAACCTGACTCCCGCTTCCGGACCCGACACCGACACGACTCCCGCTTCCCCGCCCCCGGACTGGACCCGACCTGACCTCCCTCCCCCCGACCCGAACCGAACCGACCTCCCTCCCACCACCCCCCCGACCTGCGCTCCCCCCGACCTGACCCAACGCCACCTACCTGTAAATCTGGTGCTGGGGACGGGCCCTGCCTGAAGTCTCGGGCCCAGCCGGGCCTGGCCCGTTCAGCCTCCCTCCCCCTTCCCTCCCTCTGCTCCCCCCCGTCCCTCCCTTTGCTCCCCCCTTCCTTCCCTCTGCTCCCCCCCCTCTACCCATCTCCCCCCCTCCCCTCGCTGTCAGAAACACAGACACTGACAGACAGAGAATGAGAGACACACACAGACAGACAGAGAGATAGACACTGACAGAGACACACTGGGGGGGGGGGGGGGGGCATCCCAGCACGCTGTTGGAGGGCTCCCGGTGCTGCAGTCGGTAAGTAGAAAATGTTTTACTTATTGATTTAAAAAAAAAAATTATTTATTAATTTTTTTGATTGATTTATTGGTTGATTTATTGATGTTATCATCATTTATTATTGATGATGGCTCTTTATTTGTAAAACTGAAGTGTTTAATGTTTGTAAACTTCCCTTTAAACCCCCTGCCCCCATTCCCTACGCCTGATTTGTAGCCTGATTTGTAACCTACGCCTGATTTTCTAAAGTGTAGACATGGTTTTTTCGAGGGTACAAAAATCTTCACTTACTCCATTCTAAGTTAGTTTGGAGTAAGTTTTCACTGACGAAACTTTGAAAACAGGCTTAAGTGGCCGGACAGGCCCCCTTTTGAAAAAAAAATTCTGTTCCAAAGTGAAACTGTTCTAACTGACTAGAACTGGAGCAAACTAAATGGCGAGAATTCTGATTTCTAAGATACTCCGTTCTACACCAGTTGCTCCTAAAAATCAGGAGCAAATCATGTCGAAACTTGGGGCCCCAGCTATACAAGATCTGTGCGATTCTTCAATTCTTGCCTCTTACACATCCCCAATTTCCATCGCATCAGCATTGGTGGCTATGCCTTCAGCTGCCTGGGCCTCAAGCAACATTGTTCTCCCCAATCCTCTGCTGGTCAATTTGCTGGAAAAATAATTAAGAGTATGCCACAGCAAGCATAGCAGCAGATCTGGAGCAGCGCAGGTAATGTCTAATACACATCTAAAGTACCGGAGCTAGAGACAGAACAGTTCAAAAAGGTTATTTAGCAGAGATGCATTCAGGAGCAATGGCCCAATCTGAAAACATGGGATGGGTCAGAATGTCCTGGTCGGGTTTAATTTCACTGATCAGTTTGTACTGAAACAGGGGTATAGAGCAAACATATAAATTATCAAGAAGGAACTGAAATGAATAAGGTTATCTCCGGAATTACATTCAGTCCCAAACCATATTTCATTACCGGTTGCAATCCATGCTTAGTGCATAAGCTCAATAAAAAAACTATCAGTGGGGGAAAATCAGTACCTGCCTGGCTGTCAAAACACTTATTTTATTACTAATTGAGATTTAAGATTTCAATGAAGTTCCGAGATCAAGGCTTCCTGCTGAGCGATTGAATTCTTCATTGATTCTGAGCCTTCCAGCACCATTCAGTTATGGTCTAAGTGGCTGTGATGATTCCAATGACCTTAATTCAACAAACTCGATTGTGCTATTGATTTTAATGAGGATTGGAGCTTATGATAATTAGCTGTTCAACTTTTTTTAACAAGGGTCTTTGGGGAATAGCACAAAAGTTCCAGTAAATTATGGCGTGGTGCACGTAACGGCATAAGCCACTCGCGCCGTAGTTTTCTGGAAAGTCTCTACCGTAATAATGGTGTACGCCGTAGATGTTTTCAGCAAATTCAGGGCCGTGAACTTTGTGTTGCTGAGCACTGTTGGCCATCAAATAAGAGTTAGTCAATTGATAAACCAGTTGAGGTGGATGCACTTTGTGATCTGATTAAGGTTAAGACTTTTGCAAACCAATGCATGTTTATTTAAACTTCACTGCTACAGCAATCGGTTTACAATTTTTGGTATGTTTAACATTGGTGCTACTTCCAGTCTAGGTCACGGATAGACAGAACAACTGGAAATACTGTATTAGTAACACCTTAAAAAAACCTCCCACTTCACAAACAGTAAAACTGAAGCTTTGAGAACATTACCTGCTCTGTGATTGTTTCCATTTCCTTTTGGTACACCAACATAGACAAGGACATTGACTACATCAGCAATGTCTAGGTGGAGATTGGTCGTTCCATGTTCCTTAACTGTTGTCTGTCCTGTAAATGATTTAATTGTTTACAAATTAGTCCTTTCCAGCCAAAATACCATATTAATGTGTACACTACAGGATGTTTTCTGCTTACCATAAGCACTATACAGTTTGGGTCCCAAATCTGGTCGCACAAAAAAATTTGGTAGCCGGGATGCCAGGTTCAGATTTCCTTCAGGATCACAATACTCTGGCAGTGGCAAATTTTTCATAAGGTCATCATACCTACAAGGAAGGAAATAAAATACACCTTACAGATTCTGTATGTGTAGGAAAAGAGATATTGATACCATTCCCAAAACTTCCACATTGCTGCCACATTTTCTGATCGATGAAGGGACCCTGATTAACGTTGAGAACCATTCTGTGCAGAAAGAGCCCATACAGGGAGCCCCAGATGTCGACATCTTATATCACCCCCCACACCGGGTATGCTGTGGTATTGCCAGAAAGAAACATTCAGCAAAGATGCAACAGACAGTCCTCGCAATATGCAGAAATTGCCACACTTTTAATCGCTGTGAAGGAATCCTCAGATAGACCGGTGAATATTTGGTCTAATAGTGCCTATGCTATAAAACACCATGCCCTCCTTTCCCTATACCACAAAAATGACTATCGTACAATAGATGGTAAGGCCCTGGTTATGCCTTCTCTGGTCAGACCATAAACAGCAATCCCAGCCCTGCTTCATAGGAAAGGTAGCTGCCCATTGCAAAGGGAGTCCACATCGTGATGGAAATTCCAAAGCAGACAAGGATGCTGCGATTGATGGGGAGACTGAGGATATAGTTGTTGAGCCCTGCAATGCTATTAGCAAGGCCTCCCCAACAGATCACCTAGATTTAAAATCCCTGCAGCAGCAATACTGGCCATATGCTGTTGTAAGCGCCTGGCACGAAGAAGGCAGAGCCTTTCCTCAACCAACAGCCTGGGCTCCTAATACCATACCAGCCACTGCCCCTGACTCAACAGAGCAGTTGCTGATGTTCAAAAGAAAGCCAAATGGCTGCCCGGTAGTGTGTGTTCCATCAGAGGTGGGTCAGGAATTGCTCTTCGCCTTTCACTCCCACCCCACAGCAGGGCACTATTCAGCCTTGGTAATTTTCTACAAGGTAGCATCCACAACTTGGTGGCCTTCCATGTGGGAAATAATCAACCAATATGTGGCACGATACCTACTGTGCCTGCAACACAATCCTCCCGCGTACACTAACCGAGCCTTGCTTCAAAGTGCGCCTCCATCTCAAGGGCCATGGACTCACCTCCAGATAAAACTTCATTGGGCCACTTCCACAGGCGCAAGGCAATTTTCAGCATGCCCTAGTGGTGATGGATCAATTCACTAAATGGATCAAAGCATTCCACTGCCGCTCCAACACCGCAATCACGGCAGTCAAAACACTACTGAATAATGTGTTTTGTAGGTGGGCAGTACCAGTACAAGTAGACAGTAATCAAGATTTGCACTTTACCGGTAAAATTTTTACCCACCTGCAGGAAATGTTGGGGATAAAACACAAACTACATATTGCTCACCACCGGTAGTCATCCGGAGGGGTCGAAAGGGGGAACAGGACCCTCAAGTTAATGTTAAAAAGACTGTGCGCAGACCACCTCACTCAATGGGCTAACAGGCTGCCAATGTGCTTAATGGTCCACACCTCATCAAACAACAGGGATCTCCCCATATCAGGCCATGATGGGAAGACGCATGAGAACGTCAGGTCAGCTAACACTAACAGGGATGAATCCCCTGACAATGAAAGCATGTAGTTCCAAGTGGCTGGAACAAGTGGTAGATCACATTGATCAGATGAATCAATTTGTGGCCACGAAATTGGGGAAAGTCAAAAAGTCAAATTAAAAGGTACTTTGACAAGAAAGTACATCCCTTTGAATATCAGGTGGGGGACTCCATAATGATTTCAAATTACGAAAAGCAGAAGCATGCCTTTGAGCCTGGGTGGTGGGGACCGCACATGATTATAGACTGATTGAACCCCGCGGTTTATTTGATTCAATTACCGGGGGAAAAGGGCGTTAAGTACAAGAAATGGTTTCACATTAATCAGTTAAAAACTGCCAAAGAGTAAACACTATACTGATCTTGTTTTCCACAGACCATGATACGGACCTTTTTGATTGTTGGGATGATACTGGCCACGATCGAAGCTGAGGGAAGATGGAGAAACGGGAGCTGCAGCATGACTTACAAATGTCAAGGATGTGCTTTGAGTAGTGACGGTGCACTGGAAATACGGGAAGGGGAGGGTCTCCGCTGGAGATGTTATTGTGCTATAGTTTACAAAGCACAATCCCCTATGTGTGGCATATACCTTACAAGGTGGGGACCGAATCAGGCCATCCACTTTCCCCCCTCTCTCCAAGTTTAAAATTCATTCTACACTGGTCAGCCACCTCACAAAAACATAAACAGCATAGCTATCAGAACCCTCTCAATGTTTACGATATGCGAGCCCTGAGGAGATAAACCATTTGAGGAGTCAATAAGGATATTTCCCCGTCAAGGTGGGGAGTTTGAGAGAATAAAAGTGTATATTAAATGATAAAATTGATTGTGTATGTATAAATGTTGAAGATGCAGAAGAAAGGCTGCAAGTTTAAATTTAAGAACACAAAATGGATTCTTCCAAGTTCATGTCTTAAAGGGACAAAAAGAAGCAGGGCTTTGAAACCCATCGAAACTCACCAAACTAGAAAAGGTGTTAACTGGAAAGCAATTAACCTAATCAAGGAATGGCACTAATCCTCCAGACACATGTGTGAGGAAAGCCAATAAAGAACTGCCCTGGAACCAAGACCCAATCGTGGGGCTTTCTGAAAGACAACAGACCATATGAGAATAAAAAGTCAAGCCCAAAGCTTGCGTGTTCTCTTTTCAGACCACGCGACAAAGCAGGAAACCTCCCGCCACAGAACCAGAAGCAAGGAAGTGTGCTTTACCATGACTCAGAGGGAAGTATATGTCTTTAAAAATCTATAACTCATTATTGTAACATAATTGTACCTGTTGTAACTAAGTAGAGTCGATAGGATACTTGTCGACTATTGTTTATCTGATAGGCTACGTGCATGTGTGTGTGTTTAATAAACTTATTCCAAATTGCTTTAAAAGAATTGGTCTTACTGTCAATTTAATGCCAGAGAAATTTAGAAATCTTACATTGCGCACCGTGTCATAAACAGGATATGGGCTCATCTATTATACTTCCCAAGTTCCTAATTTTATCCATGCCACCGGTGCCACATTTTTACTGGGAGTGAAGAAAGTAACTGCAATATATATCTTAGAGGAAAAGCCACTCTGATGCCCTTTCATGCTCTTCAAAACGACAGGTCATAGAGTGCCACTGATAGACGAGTGGGAGCAAGTTGTCGCCTCTCCCGTTTACTTTGGAATGATATACGTTGCAGACAGACTGAAAAAGGAAGGAGAAATAAAATGTGCAATACAACTAGGTTAAAGTCAGAACGGTCAATTATAATTCAAAATGCATGTTTCAGCTGAAGCTTTTACCGAGAAGGCATCATGGTTCTGAAATCTTCACCAGAGGGCCAATCCTTCAGCTTCAGTAACATAGACTCCCCACTCTTGGACTTCAATCGTTCTGAACAGAGAATAAAGACTTCAATCATTCTAGTCAGAATATAAATGCACTAAGCTCCCAAAGCATGAACTGTTGTGAAAATATATTACAGAAAGAACCACAACAAAGATTCTTTATTGACCTTCCAATCTTGAATTTACAATTGCCTTTGGAAAAAAGCATATTTGACGAGATGGGGGAAAATCCACAAAAACACTTGGCAAATGAAATCAGGAATCCAAAACAGTTAATTTAGTTTAATTATTGGCTACAACCACTGATATCATGTGAATGACACTTACTTGTTAAATCTTCAAAACCATCCCAGAAGTCTTGAATCCTTACACTGGAGATTATACTGCCATCTTTGCAGTTAACTAGGTCAACCTTCTGGTCTCTGAATTCCTCACTGAAGCTTTCAGGTTTCCATATGTTGGAAGTTAGTTTTTTGTGCACACCAGACACCAGAACAGGCTGAAAGGTAAGAATTTTGAAGGGTGGGCAGAAAGAAGAATACAGATTTTAAAGAGAATATCTTTAAAGAACATTTTTGGGTGTAATTTCTAATAAATTTATTTCAAAATATAGTTGCATCAGATTCTTATAGGTCAATAAATGAATCATGTTAAATTTAATTTAATGTTGGCTAATGGCGAACACTAGGGAATAATGTCTAAATGTTCAATTATAACATTAATACTTTCAATTAAAGCATAATAGCATTACCTTTAAGCGGTTTCATAATATATCCGTATCAATAGCCACAACCCAAGTCCGGCGTTAACACATTGATTATTTATATCTGCTTTGACTTCCTGAATTTCATTTTGTACAGACCTGTTCTCGCCTCCAACATTCCCTGAATATCTTCCAATTGCTGGGGTTTCCAGGATCTTGGAGCCAGAGCAAGCATCCATCACAAAGCCAAGAATGCGGTATTTCAGAATGATTTTTACTGATCGTTTCGAAATTGAGCTTTTTAACTTCTCTTTGCAAATTCTGCTTTGTTTCTTCTTTCCCACTTAATTTCACCGATTTACTTGCTGGGATCTTATTTTCCACAACTGATGCAATTATGTCATCCAAGAGGTTTGGCATGCTTCTTGCACCTCTGCCACTCTAACAAGGAAATGTACAAAGGCAGCACTGTCAAAAACTCATCAAGTAGAGCAATTAAGCCATGACTATTTTGTACTAGCGATGAAGCCTACTGAGCTCACAAGATCATTTTGTCAATTACAACCCACATAGTGAGAGCAGAAAACAGAAGTTGAATCAAAAGAATTTGATTGCTTGACGTTGCAACTGCACTGGTTACAAAAAAAAACTGAAACAAAGCAAATCTTGCAGCTGAGCTTCTAAGAGTTGGCTACAGAAGACACAATGTTGACACTGCAATGCCACCACTAAACTGGCAGTGTTGAAAGTAGCAGTGGGCAATAAATATGGCTTCCTCTTTCCCGATTCATGTTCTGCTGCTTCTCCCTATTTCTATAACTGAATCAGTTTCAGATCAAATGCTGGTGTCTGGGGCACTTTTGAAAGTGTAAAACTGGCTCAGTCAAAAATAAATTAGCACTTTGAAATGTTCCAAGATAAACTACACACACACCATTACAGAACCACTTCCACCCTCCCCTCACCCTTTGATAGCTTACACCAAGCGAGTTTTATACCGTTAAATAAAGGACCATGGATAAAATAAATGCTCCTAAAAGCTCTAAATAAAGTACAGGTAACAATATGTTATTGCACAGTCAGCCTCTATGTCTTTTAGTTTTCATTTTTTCCCTCCTACTGGTGCAGCTACTCTGCATTAAGAAATGGTTGTACTGCAGAAAGACAAATCTGTAAACTTCTGCATCACAAAGTACTTACAGGGGTCCCTTCAGAGAACACTGGGGCAAAGGCAATGCCAGCATCAGTTGATCCTAACCGCAATTTGCCAGCTGTTGTGGTAAGTAAATCCCGTAGAGTTGAGCCCTGTTCACTGCTGAGAGAGACAGTAGCAGCTTTGCAATTTTGTGTCTTGTCCACTTGGTTTAATTCAATCTTCACTGCCCTGGACACAGGTACTTCTTTGGTTTCTGTAACCAAACCAAAGGAACATAGATATTTTATCGTGCAAATATAGAGTAGCATTACACTACCATCACAATATTGTTGCAGTATGGAAACAGAACTAGCAAGTAACTTAATATGTACAATTACTAAAATGAGCTGACAGTGACAATTAGATATCACTATAAGGATAATCCAAATGGAATTAATGTACAGTGTAAAATCTGACAAATACATAAAAGTAAAAGGTTTTTCACAGTGCTAACATTCTAATTCGCATTTGATATGGCAGAATGATTTTTATTGAAAGTGGTTCTGTAAGATAATCAGATTTCATAAGAACATAAGAATTAGGAACAGGAGTAGGCCATCTAGCCCCTCGAGCCTGCTCCGCCATTCAACAAGATCATGGCTGATCTGGCCGAGGACTCAGCTCCACTTACCCGCCCGCTCCCCATAACCCTTAATTCCTTTATTGGTTAAAAATCTATCTATCTATCATTCAATGAGCTAGCCTCAACTGCTTCCTTGGACAGAGAATTCAACAGATTCACAACCCTCTGGGAGAAGAAATTCCTTCTCAACTCAGTTTTAAATTGGCTCCCCCGTATTTTGAGGCTGTGCCCCCTAGTTCTAGTCTCCCCGACCAGTGGAAACAACCTCTCTGCCTCTATCTTGTCTATCCCTTTCATTATTTTAAATGTTTCTATAAGATCACCCCTCATCCTTCTGAACTCCAACGAGTAAAGAACCAGTCTACTCAATCTATCATCATAAGGTAACCCTCTCATCTCCGGAATCAGCCTCGTGAATCGTCTCTGTACCCCCTCCAAAACTAGTATATCCTTCCTTAAGTAAGGTGACCAAAACTGCACGCAGTACTCCAGGTGCGGCCTCACCAATACCCTATACAGTAGCAGCAGGACCTCCCTGCTTTTGTACTCCATCCCCCTCGCAATGAAGACCAACATTCCATTTGCCTTCCTGATTACCTGCTGCACCTGCAAACTAACTTTTTGGGATTCATGCACAAGGACCCCCAGGTCCCTCTGCACCGCACCATGTTGTAATTTCTCCCCATTCAAATAATATTTCCTTTTACTGTTTTTTTTCCAAGGTGGATAACCTCACATTTTCTGACATTGTATTCCATCTGCCAAACCTTAGCCCTTTCGCTTAACCTATCTAAATCTCTTTGCAGCCTCTCTGTGTCCTCTACACAACCCGCTTTCCCCCGAATCTGTGTGTTATCTGCAAATTTTGTTACACTACACTCTGTCCCCTCTTCCAGGTCATCTATGTATATTGTAAACAGTTGTGGTCCCAGCACCGATCCCTGTGGCACACCACTAACCACCGATTTCCAACCCGAAAAGGACCCATTTATCCCGACTCTGCTTTCTGTTAGCCAGCCAATTCTCTATCCATGCTAATACATTTCCTCTGACTCCACGTACCTTTATCTTCCGCAGTAACAATCTTCCTTGTTGCCCAATCTGCCCCATTTATAATAGCATTGGAACATATCTGAAGCTACTCATATACTGTATCCCAAAATGTTAGCACATATACCAGTTACAGCGAAGTTGCAAATGCAACTTTCCAGACTTTACCCAATGTAGAAAGATCCACACAGGGTAGAAATGCCAAAAGTGCATCTACTGGCAGCACCAGGCAAAACCATGCCTCTCGGAACTCCTACATGACAAGCGAGCCCCAGATGGGCAGAGGAAACATTTCAAGGACACCCTCAAGGCCTCTTTGATAAAGTGCAACATCCCCAGTGGCACCTGGGGAATCCCTGGCCCAAAACCACCCTAAGTGGAGGAAAAGCATCTGGGAGGGCGCTGAGCACTTCGAATCTCGTCGCCAAGAGCATGCAGAAAACAAGTGCAGACAGCAGAAGGAGCTGCGGCAAACCAGACTCCCCACCCACCCTTTCCTTCAACGACTGTCTGTCCCACCTGTGACAGAAACTGTAATTCCCATAGTGGACTGTTCAGTCACCTGAGAATTCACTTTTAGAATGGAAGCAAGTCTTCCTCGATTTCCAGAGTGCCTATGATGCCTCCAATGGTACGGGCATCACTTTGTTTATTTTATTGTGTAGCCACCAGCAGTGTGCTTGCCTTTGGAGGTATTCCAATAAAGTAAATGGACTATAAATATTAGCTCCACAAAGCAAGCTACATTGCTTAGAATTAAGGTTACAATATGTTGCTGGGTGTACACTATATGCCACCAAATCATGGGAAGGAGATCGATGAGCAAATTTCTTGATCAGTATGTTTCCAGCCCAACAAGGAAGGAAGCAGTGCTAGATCTAGTTTTGGTGAATGAAGTGGGGCAAGTGGAGCATGTTTCAATGGTAGAGCATTTGTGAAACAGTGATTACAATATTAAGTTTAGAGCAGTTATAGAAAAAGACAATGATAAATCAAATGCAAAAATATTCAACTTTTGGAGGACTAATTTCAGTGAGTTTGAAAGGGCTCTGGCCCAGGTGGATTGGAATCAAAGATTGGCAGGTAAAATAGGAAATGAGCAATGGAAGGTCTTCAAAGAGGAGATAGTTCGGATACACACTAGACACATTCCCACAAGGACATTTAAAGCTAGAGCTCCCTGGATGATTAAAGATATAGGGGCTGAAATTGCCCCTTTCTATAAGGCCCGTGGCTGCCTGAAAGTGGCTGCCATGGGTCAGTGCAGACTGGCCGCTGAGTCACCGCCATTTTGAACATTGCCCTCCTTCAGTTTTTGAGTGGTGTCGGGGACCACCCCACCCATTTTCCTGCGATCACGCGCCGACCCCTTTCCGAAATTGCCACATGAGAAATTGCCCCTTTTGAAAATTGCCCTTTCTGTGGCTGGGCGGCGTGGCCACCCTTAAGGGAGAGGTGACACTGCTGGCAACTCCATTTTATTTTTCATTGTCGGCTGATTGCCAGGTCGGGCTGACAATTATGTCCTCGGGTTCGACCGGGCTGCTAACAGGCAGCCTGGCATCCCCTCTTGGGTGCCAGGCTGCTGGCCCGGCCGAATCCCTCTTTGGTGGCCCAGTGTTCGCCACTAAAGTGGTTGCAGAGTTCACAGCGGCCCTCCCCTATAACTGAAGGAGAGGGACGTTGTGACGCACCAGCGCGATTAAGTCATCAGCGCAGCGGCGATGACTTGGGAGTGTCAACCACTCCGACCCGCTCCACTTCCGCCCTGCTAGTGGCGACTATTCCGACCCGACCTCACTCCCGCCCCGATGATGAGACCCAAAAAAAGCCACAATCACCTGAATTTCTCCAGATTGTCTGCCTGCATTGGGGCGGATGGAATACTGGGAAAACGGTAGGTGCAACTTGTTTCGGGCGCTCGGCAATTTCGGCCCCATAGAGATTAAAATGAAACAGGAAAAGGAAACTTATGATAAATGTCGGGTTCATAATTGAGTAGAGAATCAAGCTAAGTACAAAAAGTAAAGGGAGAACTTAAAAAGGAAGTAAGAGGGGCAAAGAGAATAGATTCGCGGGTAACATAAAAGAGAACCCAAAAGTCTGTTGTAAGCATATAAATAGTTAAAGGGAAGTCAAAGGAAGGGTGGGTCTGATTAGGGACCAAAAAGGAGATCTCCTTAAGGAGGCAGAGGGCATGGCTGAGGTATCAAATGAGTATTTTCCATTTGTCTTCACGAAAGATGCTGCTGCTAAATGTCACAGTAAAGAAATTAGACAGGATAAAAGAATAGATAAAGTGAACTTAAAAGGTTGTCAGTCCTCCAAGTAGAAAAGTCACCCAGTCCGGATGGTATGCATCTTCGGTTGCTGAGGGAAATAAGGGTGGAAATTACAGAGGTTCTGCCGATAATCTTCCAATCCGCCTTAGATATGGGAGTGATGAGAGAGGACTGGAGGACAGCAAATGTTACACCTGAGAGAGACAATCCTGGCAATTACAGACCAATCAGGCCAACGTCGATGGTGGGGAAACTTTGGGAGACATTAATCCAAGAAAAAAATTAATTGGCACTTAGAATAATATGGGTTAATTAATTAAAGCCAGCACGGATTTGTTGAAGGCAAATCATGTTTGACTAACTTGATTGTCATGGCCCTGACGGAAACTTGGCTGAGGGGTGATGACACCTTACCCTTAAATGAAGCCTCCTGGCTTGGCGACACCTTCCACCACTTGCCCCGCCCAGATCACCGTGGTGATGATGTGGCTCATCACCAAATCACACCTACTCCTCCTGCACCTTCTCCTCCTTTAAGCATCTCACCTTATTTCACCCCTTTCACCTCATTTTAAAATTCTCGTTCTCTACTGCCCACGCCAAGATATCCTCACTGCTTCCTTCCCTCAGCTTCCGCACCAAGCGACTTCTTATCCTCGGTGATTGCAACCTCCATCTCAAATCATTATGCTCTCTCGCCTCGGAGTTCACTAGCCGCCTATCCTCCCATAATCTCTCCCTCCATGTAAACTCCCCAACCCATATTCACGGCCACCCCCTCGATCCTGCCATCTCTGGTCAATCCCATCGTGTCAATCGCAGATAAGGCCATCTCTGACCACTTCCTCCTCCCCCCACCCCACCCTACTTCCTTCTGTGCTCGCCCCTGGAAAAAACTCTCTCCAAACTGCACTTCTGAAATCCCAACTGTCCAGCCTTTGGACCTCCATACACCACAGCATTTCTGTAACTACCGATCTGCTCAACCACATCCTCACCACCACTTTTGATGCCCTAATCAATATTAAAACAATTACTCTCTCTCACCCTGGCCATTCCCCCTGGTATGGCCCTCACCGCCACTCCCTTAAGAACACAGGATGCAAACTTGAACGGATATGGCGGACAACTGGTTTAGCCATTCACCACCAGATCTGGCTGGACCACATTATCTGGTCTTGCTCTTGTCTGACAAAATTGTTCACTATTCCAGAATCATTCTGGAATGCAAAGATAAAAACGCGCATTATTTCTACTGCTACCCACGTCTTAAACCCCACTCCCCTCCTTCACCTCCGACAACAAGTGAGGAGCTCATGGACTTCTTTGTGTCTAAGATTAAGACCATCAGTTCAGCTGCCTCTGCCACTTCCCCTCCTTCCCCTAACCCAGATGGCCAAACCTCCTCCAAGGCTTTCTCCCAGCCCTAGCCCTCAACTTGCATCTTTTTCCAGTTCTCTCCGATCTCTCCTCAGGACCTCTCTGTGCTCATCTTGTCCGTGACACCCACTTCATGCTCCCCTGACTCTATTCCCACTAAACTGCTGACCACCCAACTTCCTTTTCTGGCTCCCATGTTAGCTGACATTGTTAACGGTTCTCTCTTCTCAGGTACCGTCCCCCTCTCCCTCAAATCTGCCGTCATCACCCCTCCGCTCAAAAATCTAACCCTTGACCCCTCCCATCCTTGCAAACTATGGCCCCATCTCCAACCTCCCTTTCCCTCTCCAAAGTCCTTGAACGCATTGTTGCCTCCCAAATCCGTGCCCATCTGTCCCACAATGAATCCCTTCTCTCAGGTTTCCATCCCTGCCACAGCACAGAAACAGCTTTAAAAATCACAAATGACATCCTTTGTGGCTGTGACAAAGGTAAACTATCCCTCCTCATCCTTCTTGACTTGCTGCAGCCTTCGACATGGTTGACCACTCCATCCTCCTGCAACACTTTTCCACCGAAGACCAGCGGGGCGGGACTACACTCGCTTGGTTCCATTCTTATCTATCTAATCGTAGCCTTAATCACCTGCAATGGCTACTCTTCACACTCCCACATTGTTACCTCTGGTGTCTGCCAAGGATCTATCCTTGGCCCCCTCATATTGCTCTTCTGAACTGAAATCATCTCAGAGGACAAATACACCAATCACTAACAGTTGTGCCACAGGTTGGCAAGGCCATAAAAAAAAAGCAAACCAAGCACTAGGGTTTATTTCTAGAGGGATAGAATTGAAAAGTAGGGAAGTTATGCTAAACCTGTATCAAACCTTGGTTAGACCACACTTTGAGTACTGCGTGCAGTTCTGGTCGCCATATTATAAAAAGGACATAGAGGCACTGGAGAGGGTGCAGAGAAGATTTACAAGGATGATACCAGAAATGCAAGGGTATACATATCAGGAAAGGATGAAAAGGCAGAGTCTCCTTTCCCTTGAAAAAAGAAGGGGTGACCTATTAGAGGTCTTTAAAATTATGAAAAGTTTTGATAGAGTGGATGAGAGAGTGTTTCCACTTGTGGGGAAGAGCATAACTACAGTCTATCAATATAAGATAGTCACCAAGAAATCCAATAGGGAATTCAGAAGAAACTTCTTTACCCAAAGAGTGGTGGGAATGTGGTACTTGCTACCACAGGGAGTGGTTGAGGCGAATATAACAGATGCATTTAAGGGGAGGCTGGACAAGCATATGAGGGAGAAGGGAATAAAGGATTACGCTGATAGATTTAGATGAGGAAAGGCAGGAGGCGGCTCGAGTGGCATGGACTGGTTCGGCCAAATGGCCCGTTTCTGTGCCGTATATCCTATGTAATCCTCTGAATACACAGCACCAGTTTCCACTCGCCACCACTTCTGTTGATCCCTCCATGGTCTCTAAATTGTCAGACTGCTTGTCCGACATCCAGTTCTGGACGAGCAGAAATTTTCTCCAATTGAATTGGGAAGACCGAAGCCATTATTTTCGATCCCTGACACAAACTCCGTTCCCTAGCCACAGACTCCATCCCTCTCCCGAACATCTATCTGAGGCTGAACTACACACTTCGCAACCTTGGTGTCATATTTAACCCTGAAATGAGTTTCTGACTGCATATCCGTGGCATAACGAACACCTCCTATTACCACCTCCATAACATCTCCCGTCTCTGCCCTTTCCTCAGCTCATCTGTTGATGAAACCCTCATCCATGCCTTTGTTACTTGACTATTCCAACACACTCCTGGCTGGCCTCCCATGTTCTACCCTACGTAAATTTGAGGTCATCTAAAACTCGGCTGTACTAACTCGCACCAAGTCACATTCATCCATCACCCCTGTGCTCGCTGACCTACATTGGCTCCTGATTAAGCAATGCCTTGATTTCAAAATTCTCATTCTTGTTATCAAATTCCTCCATGGTCTCACTCCACCTTATCTTTGTAATCTCCTCCGGCCCCGCAACCCCACAGAGATATCTGCGCTCTTCTAATTCTGCCCTCTTGAGCATCCCTGATTATAATCACTCAACCACTTATAATTATAATCTCTTCCCACTCCCTTATCGTAAGCTCTGGTGTCCCCCAAGGATCTGTCCTTGGCCCCCTCGTATTCCTCATCTATATGCTTCCCCTTGGAAATATCATCCGAAAACATGGAGTCAGTTTCCACATGTATGCTGACGATACCCAGCTCTACCTCTCCACCACTTCTCTCGACCCCTGCTTGGTATCTAAACTGTCAGATTGCTTTTCCGACTGGATGAGCAGAAATTTTCTCCAATTAAATATTAGGAAGACCGAAGCCATTTTCTTTGGTCCACGCCACAAACTGCGTTCCCTAACCACTGACTCCATCCCGCTCCCTAGCATCAATCTGAGGGTGAACAAGACTGTTCGCAACCTAGGCGTCATATTTGACCCTGAATGAGTTTCCAGCCACATATAGATACAAATGGGTATGATCTGATAGCCATCACAGAGACGTGGTTGCATGGTGACCAGGACTGTGAACTAAATATTCAGGGGATTTTGACAATTCAGAAGGACAGACAGAAAGGAAAAGGAGGTGGGGTAGCACTGTTAATAAAGGATGGGATCAGAAATGATATTGGCTCAGAGGATCAAGATGTTGAATCAGTTAGCGTGGCGATAAGGAATAATAAGGGGAAAAAGTCACTGGTGGACATAGTCGATAGGCCCCCTAACAGTAGCTGTACTGTTGGATGGAGTATAAATCAAGAAATAATGGATGCTTGTAAAAAAAAGGAATGGCAATAATCATGGGTGATTTTAACCTTCATATTGATTGGACAAAGCAAATTGGCCAGGGTAGCCTTGAGGAGGAGATCATTGAGTGTATCCTTGATAGTTTCCTTGAACAGTACGTTGCGGAACCAAGGGAGCAGGCTATCTTAGATCTAGTACTGTGTAATGAGACAGGATTAATAAATGATCGCTTAGTAAAAGATCCTCTAGGATTGAGTGACCATAATATAGTTGAATTTCAAATTCAGATGGAGGTTGAGAAAGTTGGTTCACAAACCAGTGTCCTAAGCTTAAATAAAAGGTATGAGGGCAGAGTTGGCTAAAGTGAACTGGGAAAATAGACCAAAGTATGGGATGGCTGATGAGCAATGGCAGACATTTAAGGAGATATTTCATAACTCGCAACAAAAACATATCCCAATGAGAAGGGAAAACTAAGAAATGGGATAGCCATCCGTGGCCAACTAATTGGGAGGCCAGAGGGTTGGGAAATTTTTAAAAGCCAGCAGAGAACGACTAAAAGTATGATTAAGCGGGAAGACAGATTATAAAAGTAAACTAGCACAAAATATAAAAACAGATAGTAAGAGTTTCTACAGGTACTTAAAAAGGAAAAGCGTGGCTAAAGTAAATGTTGGTCCCCTGGAGGATGAGACTGGGAAATTAATAATGGAGAACAGGGAAATGGCAGAGACGTTGAACAAATATTTTGTATCGATCTTCACGGTAGAACACATTAAAAACATCCCAATAGTGGATAATCAAGGGACTATAGGGAGGAAGGAACCTAATATAATCACTATCGCTACAGAAGTAGTACTAGGTAAAATAATGGGATTAAAGGTGGACAAGTCCCCTGGACCTGATGCCTTACATCCTAAGGTCTTAAAAGTGGCTGCAGAGATAGTGGATGCATTGGTTGTAATCTACCAAAATTCCCTGGATTGTGGGGCGGTCCCAGTAAAATCGCAAATGTAACACCCCTATTTAAAAAGAGGAGGCAGACAAAAAGCAGGATACATCTGTCATTGGAAAAGTGCTGGAGTCTATTATTAAGGAAGCAGTAGCAGGACATTTGGAAAAGCATGATTCAATCAAGCAGAGTCAGCATGGTTTTATGAAAGGGAAATCATGTTTGACAAATTTGCTGGCGTTCTTTAAGGATGTAACGAGCAGGGTGGATAAAGGGGAACCAGTGGATGTGGTGTGTTTGGATTTCCAGGAAGGCATTCGATAAGGTGCCACATAAGAGGTTAGTGCATAAACTAAAACCTCAATAGAGCTGGTCGAGTGTGGTCAGTGCTTCGATGCTTGGGATGTTGGCCTGATCGAGAACACGGACGTTGGTGTGTCTGTCCTCCCAGGGGATTTGCAGGATCTTGCGGAGACATCATTGGTGGTATTTCTCCAGCGATTTGAGGTGCCGACTGCATATGGTCTCTGAGCCATACAGGGGGGCGGGTATCACTACTGCCCTGGTGGCAGATTTGAGGGCCTAATCTTCGAACACTCGCTTCCTCAGATGGCTGAAGGCTGCGCTCGCGCACTAGAGGTAGTGTTGAACGTCAACAACATCTTCGCCGAGGCATACGAAAGCATGGGATTACACTAAACATCCGTAAGAAAAAGATCCTCCACGAACCTGATCCCGCCACACAGCACTGCCCCCCAGTCATCAAGATCCACGGCCAGCCCTGGACAAAATGGACCACTTTCCATACCTTGGGAGCCTATTATCAGCAAAGGGCAGACATCGACGATGAGGTTCAACACTGCCTCCAGTGCGCCAGCGCAGCCTCCAGCCGCCTGAGGAAAAGAGTGTTCGATTCCATCGATGTCCCTGAGGAAGAGTGGCAGACAGACTCTGGAAAAGCGCTTCCTGATTTCACTCCTGAATTCCCTGGTTCTCATTTTTCGATTATGCCCCCTTGTTCTGGATTCCCCTACCAGTGGAAATAGTTCCTCTGCATCTGCGTTATCGAATCCTTTTATCATTTTAAACACCTCGATAGATCACTTTTCAACCATCTAAACTTGAGAATACATATGAAATTTATGCAACCCATCTTCATAATTTAACCCTTTAACTCCCATATCATTCTGGTAATTCTGCACACTACCCCTTCCAAGGCCAATATATCCTTCCTGAGGTGTGGTGTGGTGTGCAAAACTGATAGTTACTTGAGATGGAGTCTGACAGACTGCACAACTGAAACATAACTTCCTCACTTTTTATATTCGAAAAAGATCAACATTCCTTTTTGTAGCTGGACACTAGCTTTTACTGATGTGTATCTGGACACCCAATTCCATTTGCTCCTCCACAGCATCGAGTCTCTCAGCAAACCCCATACTTCCCCACACTGAACTCCATCTGTAACAGTTTTGCCCACTCACTTAATCTGCCCCTTTGTAACTTTCTGTTCCCTTGTGTAGATGGGAACAGGAAGTTCCTTGGGAACACTACTGGCCAAAAGAGTACATTCCCTTTATCCCTACACGCTGTCTCCTACCTCCCAAACAATTAGCAACCCACGTCATAATGTTACCTCCAATTCCAGGCGCTTTTATTTTTGCTACTCTCATGCCGAGCCATATCAAATCAAATCGGGAAAAGGGGAGAAGAAAGCCGAATTGCTTTCTAGCTACTCAGACATGGATACTATACCTGCACCATCACTGAGCCAGACAGACCAGGAAGGGCCCAGGTTTGACTATACGTCTTTGCTGAATTAGCTGATTCCTGCTGTGTTGTGTTAAATTATGAGGGCTGCAATGGGCTTCAGTGCCCCTAGGCTAGGGAGTGAACAAAGTCAGCTAGGGTCCAAACTCCTGATCTTCCTCCAGTGACCCATTCTGACAGCATGCATGAGTGAGCACTGGGAGAAAATTAGGCTTGGCTGCAATCAACTCCAGGGTGAAGAAGGCTACTTGACACTTACTGACCCAGCTCGGACATAAAAAATGAGAACTTGGGGCTACTGACACTACGGAGCCACACTTATCTTAAGAGGAATGTGGCGAAAATTGGGGAAATCCTCCAAAAGTGTAAAAAAATTCTACAGGCTAGATTTCCATAAATTTGAAAAGCTTAAAGTCCCTTCAATGTATTCTATCAAAACCATTTAATTTTAGTGCCTCACTCTGTCATTCAGTTCAACACAAAGCAAATCAATAACCTTTTGCTTCTCTACTGCAGTGGACAGGTAGCCAGTAAGAATACATCCACCCACCAGAAGGTGGAGAGTCAAACATTCAATGCTCTGAGACATATCTTGAGTGAGTCTGTCTCAAGGCTAGATTCAGCTGATTCCTCAGACAATGAAAAACCCCGGCCTCCTCCCCACAACCCTCAATGGCACCACAATCAACATCTTAGGGAGTCACCATTCCCAAGAAACTTAACTAGGTAAGTCACATCAACACTGTGGCTACAAGAGCAGGGCAGAAGCTGGATATTTTGCAATGAGTGACTCACTTGCTGATCCCTCAAAGCCTCTCCAACTGATACAAGGCTCAAGTCAGAATATTCACTACTCGTCTGGATGGGCACAGCTTCAACAATACTTAAGTTCGACACCATCCAGGCCTACCTGATCAGCATCCCTGCCAATGGACACAACATCCACCTTCTCCACCATCAGTGTACTGTGCTTGCAATATGTACCATCTCCGCCCCAAGCTCACTCAAGACAGTAGCTCCTTGCCTTGCAATCTCTACCAAAAACAAGAGTAACAGTATCATGGGAACACCATCACCTTCAGATTCACCTGCAAGTTGCACACTGTTCTGACATCACCACTCCATTATGAAAGTTCTTAGCACTATCACCACAGGGCACCGTCACCACAAGGACTGCAGCAGATCAAGAAGGCAGCCCACCACAACTGTCGCAGGAGATATGCAATAAAATGTAGCCTTGCCAGTATCACCCACATTCCATGAACAAAGAAAAATGGAAGTCAGCATCAGCCGATTGCCTTTGATGCCTGGGAAGAACCTCCTGCAGTTTTCATTAGTTTACAACCAGGAATCAGCCAAAAGAAAAGTTGGATGAGAAACAGAACTAATTAAGTAGTGTCAGTCGTGGCTCAATTGGTAGCACTCTCGCCTCTGTCAGAAGATTGTGGTTTGAAGTCCCACATCAGACACTAAAGCACGAAAGCACAAAATCTACACTGACACTCTAGTGCAGTACTGATGGGGTTCTACACTGTTGGAGGTGCCATCTTTCGGATGAGACATTAAACTGAGGCCCAGTCTGCTTTCTCAGGTGAACGTAAACTATCCCACAACACTATTTTGAAGAGCAGGGGAGTTATCCCGGTGTCCTGGTCAATATTTATCCCTCAATCAACATCACTAAAACTGATTATCTGGTCAATATCACATTGCTTTTTGTGGAAGATTGCTGTGCGTAAATTAGCTACCGCGTTTCCTACATTACATCAGTGACCACAATTCAAAAAGTGCTTCATTGGCTGTCAATCATAGGCAGTCCCTCAAAATCGAGGAAGATTCGCTTCCATTCTAAAAGTGAGTTCTTAGGTGACTGAACAGTTCAATACAGCAATTACAGTCTCTGTCACAGGTGGGACAGACAGTTGTTGAAGGAAAGGGTGGGTGGGACTGGTTTGCCACACGCTCCTTCTGCCGTCTATGCTCGCTTTCTGCACGCTCTCAGCTTTGGGACCTCCAGTGGTCGTGAAAGATGCAATATAAATGCAAATAATTAGCAGAAATGGGCTAAAGCTAAAAAGGAGGAAGGTTCATAGACAGTTTAGCTTTAACTACTTAATGCAGAGTGGGGAATGTGTGGAATGCACTGTCCAGTGTGGAAAAATGAAGGAAGAATTGGATAGTTATTTGAGGAAGTGGGTGATAGGAGGGTTTTGTTTTTGGGACTGGCCAGATAGACTGAAGTCTTTTTAGATCCTGTAGTTTTCTACATTGTTATACAAAGGCAAATGTGTGGAGCGATGAGGCTGTGTTTTCCATTGGGGCGTGGTCCCTGCAGCGTGGAGGCCCCAACCTGCGTGAGAACACCAGCGGCAGGTCGGGGCCATAAAAGGAGCGGCGGCCTAGGAGCAGCGTGGAGGCATACTACTCCAGGGAGCAGTGCGAGTTGGTGCAGGAGGGCAACGGCAGCGAGGAATGATGTCACCAAGGTCCAGGCCGGTGATTGGAGCGTGGGCAGATACAGCAGGAGCGGCGAGGTCGTGGCGAAAGAGCAGCGAGAGACTGTGGAAGAATGTGATCGGGGCCCAGGGGAGGCGTGAGTTTGGGGCCAGGGGCAGCATGGGCCAGCCCACACTGCGATACGTGTGTGCAATAGGTCCATGCAGCAGAGCTGGTCTCCAGTCGCCTTGGCTAATCCTTGCCACTGGATCAAGACCTAGCTCTATCAAGCCCATGTGGTGACTGGTGTGCAACGGCCACCACATATTAAAAAAATCCACGCACAGGCATCTTCCACCCTTCATAAGAACATAAGAATTTGGAACAGGAGTAGGCCATCTAGCCCCTCGAGCCTGCTCCACCATTCAATAAGATCATGGCTGATCTGGCCGTGGACTCAGTTCCACTTACCCGCCCGCTCCCCATAACCCTTATTGATTAAAAATCTATCTATCTGTGACTTGAATACATTCAATGAGCTAGCCTCAACTGCTTCCTTGGGCAGAGAATTCCACAGATTCACAACCCTCTGGGAGAAGAAATTCCTTCTCAACTCGGTTTTAAATTGGCTCCCCCGTATTTTGAGGCTGTGCCCCCTAGTTCTAGTCTCCCCGACCAATGGAAACAACCTCTCTGCCTCTATCTTGTCTATCGCTTTCATTATTTTAAATGTTTCTACAAGATCACCCCTCATCCTTCTGAACTCCAACGAGTAAAGACCCAGTCTACTCAATCATAAGGTAACCCCCTCATCTCCGGAATCAGCCTAATGAATCGTCTCAGTACCCCCTCCAAAGCCAGTATATCCTTCCTTAAGTAAGGTGACCAAAACTGCACGCAGTACTCCAGGTGCGGCCTTACCAATACCCTATACAGTTGCAGCAGGACTTCCCTGCTTTTGTACTCCATCCCTCTCGCAATGAAGGCCAACATTCCATTCGCCTTCCTGATTACCTGCTGCACCTGCAAACTAACTTTTTGGGATTCATGCACAAGGACCCCCAGGTCCCTCTGCACCGCAGCGTTTTGTAATTTCTCCCCATTCAAATAATATTCCCTTTTTACTGTTTTTTTACCAAGGTGGATGACCTCACACTTTCCGACATTGTATTCCATCTGTCAAACCTTAGCCCATTCGCTTAACCTATCTAAATCTCTTTGCAGCCTCTCTGTGTCCTCTACACAACCCGCTTTCTCACTAATCTTTGGGTCATCTGCAAATTTTGTTACACTACACTCTGTCCCCTCTTCCAGGTCATCTATGTATATTGTAAACAGTTGTGGTCCCAGCACCGATCCCTGTGGCACATCACTAACCACCAATTTCCAACCCGAAAAGGACCCATTTATCCCGACTCTCTGCTTTCTGTTCGCCAGTCAATTCTCTATCCATGCTAATACATTTCCTCTGACTCTGCGTACCTCTATCTTCTGCAGTAACCTTTTGTGTGGCACCTTATCGAATGCCTTTTGGAAATCTAAATACACCACATCCATCGGTACACCTCTATCCACCATGCTCGTTATATCCTCAAAGAATGTAGTTCGGGTCGTTCATTCGAAACACCTGTGACCTCATCCTTTTTAGGCGTGGAAGCAGGTCATTCTCGTTTCGAGGGACCGCCTATGAGGATGGAACATTTCCAGCGTTTTTTATTTTATTTGTTTATATTTCAGATTGCCAGCATCTGCAGTACTTTGCCTTGATATAAATCCCAATCTTGTTTTGTAATAAATGAAATTTTGTGATCAAAAAGCACCCCCAGAATTGCGTGACGTACATAATTGCAATCCATATAAAAGAAGGCTGTGTTTGGGCTTAAATTGGGAAAGCATAAAAACGAAGAATGGTGTCAACTTGTATCAGTAGTAAGTAGCAAGATAAATGTGGGTACTTAACATGAAGAGCATTTGCTCAAAGGTCGTATGCCCAAAGACATTAATGTTGAAGTCTGGAGTGGGGATGCATTTTAAATTGAGAAATTGGTAAAAAAATGGGAAAAATAAAAAGTACCCTTTGGATTTGTGAGTGAAGCCCACATAAAAGCTTTCACATGACACTCGACTTAACTAATATCATTGGTATGTGGACAGTGATTAAGGATTTAGACTTTGATCTTTCCGGAGTACTTTAACTGTCACCTCCACCATTAGGATTTTGGTAGTCAGAAGATGATGGTGACTCTTGATGAGGATTTAGCATTTTTATTTTGTACCCGTTTACCTTTCTTTTCTTCTCTGGCTTTCCGTTCCACTAGGTCTGCCAACCAGTGTAAGGGAGAATCAGATGGTGCAAACTTACTTTCTGCAGTAACGTCGCTCTCAGGGCTGTTGGAACTGCCATTGAACTCTGGAATCTCAGGTACAGAGTGTTGTTTAACCATCGAGATAATGGTGCTGCGACTCAGGATGCTCTGTAGAATCAGGTAACAAAATTTACAAAAATTAAGAATCTAAACTTGAAAAAGGCACAAGAAACTAATCAAGGCATTTATAACTGTGGAAGGCGAACTGTAATATAAGAGTCATTGTCTATCCAATATCAGCATTTCAACTAGAATAACTAAGTTCAGATACAATATTTGAACCCCAATCAAGTTATGAGCAATCATTTATGCAGTGGCTCTGCTCAGTGCCATGATGGCAGACCCATTAAGAATCAAGAACAACAAAGGAAATGCATACTGTAACTATGTCCAGGAAAAAAAAGATTACTAAACCTCTAGATTATCAAGGCCTTTGTCCTTCAGCAGACATACAGGAGGTGATAGTTATCAGGAGAGGCAAACAAATCTATTGTCTAATATTCCTAATTTATGAAAATATTTTGAGCAACCACTGCGTGGATGAACTGTGAAACAACAGAGAGCATCTGCCACCGTGTTGGCTATTCGAGATAAATAGTGAGCTCAAGCAGACAATTGTGTATGAACAGGATCTCACCTTAACAAACAGGGCAGCTTTTTGATGTAGTGGTTTGTAGTGGACAACAAACATATTAGGGCAGAAATTCACCTCTGCCCGAAATGGGGCGCAGCAACAGCTTTCGAAGTGTTCTGGCCGCCGCAATGGGTGTGGCGGCCTATCCGTCGAAATTCAGCCCTTTGTATTTTTGTTTCCAGCGGGGAGGAAGTGGCCTCATCATGGGGGTGGAAGTGGAGGCGCAGCGGAATGGGCGGAAGTGAGCCATGCTGATGTAGTCATCGCGCTGACGCATCACAACATGTCTCACCTTCAGTTAAAGGGGAGAGCTGCTCTGAGCTCTGCATATTTTTAAGTTAGGTCCACTGAGCCCCCAGGGAGGGTTTCAGCCGGGCCAGCGGCCTGGCACCCAAGAGGTGGCCCGGCTGAACCCAGGGGCATATTACACGCCACCAACCAACAAGGAGTGCACCGACACAAAAAGCTGTCGGGGGCACCGACCAGAATATTTTTGGAAGTGAATTTACTTCCCAGGGCTGCTCCGTTGCGGTGCGCGTTCTGATGACATCGTTAAGGATGCATCTGCAGGAGTGGGGGGAGCGGGGCGGATCGTCACACCGCTGCAAAAAGCCCAGAGGTGAATTTCACGAATGTCAGCCAGTCCGCCGCAAGTTGGCAGCCATTCTACACCGCCCTGTGGCCGCCACTTTCAGGCGGCCAGAGGCCTAATTGGGAGGCCGAATTTCAGCCCCATTGGCATTACTCTGAACTATGGTCTGGCAGTGCTGCAGATCAGCCTGTTTTCACTTCCAATTCATTGACTTGCCAGGTGAACAGCTCTGCTGTCCACTTGACCTAAACCTTGTTCCCTTTTCCTGTCAGGGATATCCTTGTTATTACTGTCAACTGTGGGGAAAGCTGTAGCAGGGGACTGCCCTGTAATCCATTCTCCTTCTGTGACCACTATGTTTGGTCCAGTGTAGAGGTCTGGTCAAACCTTTCTGGTTGGGAAATGCTCTGTGGGAGAACCACTGGTTGAAATCTTAGCTGAAATGTTAGCATGAAAAGGTTGGGAACTACAAAGCTGATTGCTGTCAACCTTAAAATGATCAAATAACCATTTGCTAAGATTCAGAACCCTTCTTTTAAAGGGAGTATCAGACCCCTGTGTATTGCAAATTGATCTGAAGGCAGAAAAATTTCTGCTAGATTGTCAAAAACAATCCAGCTAAAAATATTAGCTCCTGCTTGTGCCGCATCTCGAGTACCTTTTGCTCATCACTGCCTACTGACCTCAGATGAACTAATCGTTCAGATATGGGTACATGCAGAGATGCTGCATCCCCAGACAGGCACGGTCAGTACCTTAGGTGATGAGGAGTGTTCAAAAGAGAGTACCTTATACTTTCCTCTCTTGAAACTGAATCTGAGGAACGGCAATGGCATTCCCTTATGAGATCTATTATAGGATACAATCGTTGAGAACTACAAAATGCCTTGAGTAAAAATCTTTTCTCTTCTGTTCAGGGTGAACCCTTTTCTATGCATCGCTGATGTGAGCAGTTTGCTTACCTCAGTTGATAACACTACTACCCGGAAAGGATCTGATCATAGCACACCTGAGATCAAAAGATCTCAGCCCTCTCTAATAACCTCTAGGATCCATGTGCCTGCAGTGATGCTTTCTCGTAAGGTTCTGAGTTCCTGCAGGGGGCTCCCGACCCAGGTTAGAGGGAATACACAAGTACAAAATGAGTACTTTTCATCTGTCTTCAGCAAGGAAGAGGATCTGCCATAGACATACTGAAGGAGGAGGTAGTGGAGACATTTGATAGGATAAAAATTGATAAATGAGGTAATAAAAGACTGCTGTACTTAAAGTAGATCAATCACCAAGAGCAGATGGGATGCATCCTAGGATGCCGAGGGAAGTGAGGGTGGAAATTGTGGAGGTACTGGTCATAATATTCTAACCCTCCATAGATACAGGGGTGGTGCCAGAGGACTGGAGAATTGCAAATGTTATACCCTTGTTCAAAAAAGGGTGTAAAGATAAACTCAGCAACTACAGGCCGGTCAGTTTAACCTTGGGAGTGGGGAAGCTTTTCGAAACAGTAATCAGGGACAAAATTAACAGTCACTTGGATACTGGTGGATTAATTAAGGAAAGCCAGCATGGATTTGTTAAAGGCAAATCGGATTTAATTAACTTGATCGTGTTTTTTGATGAGGTAACAGAGAGGGTTGATGAGGGTAATGCTTTTGATGTGGTGTGCACGGATTTCCAAAAGGCGTTCGACAAAGTGCCACATAATAGGCTTGCCAGCAAAATTGAAGCCCATGGAATAAAAGGGATAGTGGCAGCCTGGATATGAAATTGGCTAAGTGACAGAAACAGAGAGTAGCGGTGAACGGTTGTTTTTTTTCGACTGGAGGAAGGTATTGTGGTGTTCCCCAGGGGTCGGTTCTAGGATCACTGCTTTTCTTAATATATATTAATGACTCGGACTTGGGTGTACAGGGCACAATTTTAAAATTTGCAGATGACACAAAACTTGGAAGTATAATGAAGTGAGGATGAGAGTGATAGACTTCAGGAAGACATAGACAGGCTGGTTAAATGGGCGGACAGGTGGCAGATGAAATTTAACGCAGAAAAATGTGAAGTGATGCATTTTAGAAGAAAGAATTAGGAGAGGACATATAAACTAAATTGTACAATCCTAAAGGGGATGCATGAACAGAGACACCGGGGGGTATGTGTGCATAAATTGACGAAGATGGCAGGGCAGGTTGAATAAGCAGTTAAAAAGGCAGATTTAAGGTGATTGGCGGTGTAAGAAAAATCTTTTTTACACAGCGAGTGGTTAAGATCTGGAATGCACTGCCAGAAAGGGTGGTGGAGGCAGACTCAATTTTATCTTTCAAAAGGGAGTAGGATAAGTGTCTGAAGGAAAAAAAGTTGCAGGGCTACAGGGAAAGGGCAGGGGAGTGGGACTCGCTGAGAGTTGGCACGGGCTCAAGGGGCCGAATGGCCTTCTTCTGTGCTATAACCATTCTATGATTCCAATTATTAATATAATGCATGTGTTTTAGCAAATAAAATATTGCAATTGAAATACTGTGTGAAGCTGTGCTAAAGCTGCATTTAAAGGTCACATTTATACTATACCTGCAAAACTCCATTAGTTGTAGAGAGTTTGGCAAGTTGCACGCTTTGTTCACTGGAACAATGACAATGTGCAGCAATTTCCCAGCTGGCTTTGATGGAATGCATCGCATCTCCAATATCTGCCAAGACTAAAATAAAGAACATTTATTAAGAAAAAAATGCAGGAGGTGGAGACGACATGTACAATGGACAAAAATGGTTCAGGTAACAAGCTGTGTTATGTAACATGTGCCACCTTGCTCAAAAAAAAATTCACAAACAGGAATAGTGGATTTGCTCAAACTTTACACGGCAGCATTTCTGGGGAATAAGGTGTACGTTGTTTCTCTTTTCAAATTGTCTTTTGTACTAAACACAGCTTAACCTTGTATACTGTGATAAATACATGGCCTTTACCTGGGTACAATCGTAGTATACCAAGAGTACAACTTAAAAACACATCAAAATAATTATTTATAAAAAAACTTTTCATGCGTTTTTCATGATATATATTTTCATTTTTAGCAGAAGTTGCGCAAAATAGACCCCAAATCAAACAGTAACTGTGGAATCTTACCAGTGCCAGGGATAATCTGTGTGGGCATCAGGCTCTTTGGATCATGAACTTGACCTTTGACACACTTCAGCCAGATATAAAGCTCTTTATCAGCTGCAATCCACAAAACAAATAAAGGAAATATAAAAGGGATTGCTTATTTATGATTCTGTTAGAACCATCTTTGACAGGAGAAAATCTAATGAAATTAAGCAGTGGCAGTCACACCAGTTATAAAAACATTTTTTGAGTGCTGAAAGCAGGAAAGGTTTACTGTTTATCCAAGATTGGATTTCTGTGGAGGATACAAGAGTCCCTAATAAAATGCTAAATGTTGTGACTCGAACAATTCTTGTATTATATGTCTACCAAAAATGAACCCTACTGCTGCTTTTGAGCAATATCCATCCAGGATTGTATGATTCAAATTATTCTTCATATAACTAGGGGAGTTTGGTGGGAATTTGCTCTTTCTCATAGAGAAAACGGCAAAAGACAGACCCTACCAATCTGGTGACTGAGAAATGGGTAAGCAAATTCCCAAATCACTAAGTAAGTGAAGGTGCTTTTACACTGAGCCCAGCAGCTGCGGTTCAAGTTCCAGTAGCAGTACTGCTTGGATCCTATCTGGAAACACACATGTACTCTCTCACAATAGTTTGGAAACGTACATGTTTATAGCAAGAATGGGAGAATTCCAGCTCTCAAAACATTTAAATTGAGGTCTCATGGGTTTACAAATCAACTCCCTGAGCACTTTGGAAACTAGGTTTAATATAATTCCACAGTGGACTAAATACTGTGTGATGCAAAACTCAAGATGCAAGACCACCCCCTCCAGGGAGTCTCAGATTGCTTCACTCCAGAATCAGCTCAGGCCCTGACCCTGGATGTTCAATGGATTTCTGTTTTGCATCAATGATAAACATGTGGTCTAAAGATATTTGGATAAATAGAGTTTGCCAACCACACACGAGAAAATATGCCAAAGGAGGGTAAAATATCACAAAAAAGCACCACTAACTGTGCAAACCAGAATTCTAAGTGGTAAAACAAGTGAAAAAAAATGTCCAATAGAATCAGCAGTCTGGGTACTGCAATAGATTACAGTATTGTCTTTTAACATTGCAACATGAATTTTGTAGAAGTTTAAGAAACAAAATACAAGCTTGCATTTATATAGCCTTTCATGCCCTCAGGGTGTCCCAAAAACTTTACACGCAGTCCACTTTTGAAGTGCACTCACTATCGTAATATAGGCAAATGCGAGACCCCACAAACAGCAATGACGTAGTGACTAGTTAATCTGCTTTGGTGATGTTTGTTTGGACACCAGAACTGCCTCTCTTTCTTGTAATAATTAACAAAAAGCTAGCTGTTTTGTCAGTTGCATTTACAATTTATGAATATTTTAAATGATGGAGGGGAAACTGAAGAAAAACAGCATTCATAAACTTGCAGAGGAGGGAGAAAAACAAAAGCAAAAAAAACATTTTGCTATGCCAAGGACCTCGAGCAAGAACATTTTAACATGTGCCTTGGAGACACTGAACATTACACCCACACCTAAAGATTTCAATAGGCATCACAATTTCATTGCATACTTTCACACATCTTGATACAATTTCCATAAAACTGCACTGGGACACAGTGTTTTACACATGAGTTACTCTACAGATTGATGAATGTATTACTTAGAACAATTCCAGGGAATTAATAAGTCTTTGTGGAGAAAAGTAGCATAGATGGACAAGTGAAAATTAACAAGGATTTTGGTGCCAATCTGCAAAAAGAATTGCGGTCCCAGCACCAAACTACCTGAAACTGAACAGTTCATGAGCATTGCCTGCATTATGTTTTACCCATCGACCAATTCAAAAACTGACCTTTGGAGCCCCTGCTTTCCTTTTCTTCATAACAGTCCAAACAGACCACAAATCCACATTTCTGGCAAACCCAATGGATGTTAAACAGTGTGGCTTCACATGCATCACACATTTCCTTAACTCCTTTCACTGCTCTCTTCCAGGCTATTTTGGCTGAAACACAAAACAAACAGTGTTACTGTACACTGAAGCTTTCAGTTTATAGGGGAAAGTTCACCAGTTCTGACTGCATTTTGTAGCACTGTTTAGACTACATCATGTTTAAAACTAACGATTAGACATGGTATTAACTGTTCCATGAAAATACTGCATCCTTAAGGTTCCCTGAAAAGGTTAAAATGTTGAGATGCCAATTCTGGCAGCCTCTAAAAACATACTGAGGTACATATACTCAAATGCTGCAAAATAGGAGGTAGGGGGTTGTAATATAAAGATGTAAATGATTGATACATATTTCAAGCATTTAAATAATGACAAATCAATTTATCTGTGCCATCTATTCATATATAATTTCAGCTTATTTTTCTCAATCACAATAAGATCAATCCCCAATTCTACAGCTTGCAGATTTAAAACAGTCATCTTTTTGTCATGTCAACACAATATTTCTAAATCATTCCACTGTACTATGTCAGAGAGATTTATCTTGCAACACAAATAATAAAGAAGTTGTACATGTGAATCTGTCAACATGCAAACCCAAGGAGTTCCATTCATATTATACAAATAGCTCAGTAACTAAACAGTCATCAAAGGCTAACAATTACCATCTGGTTTAAGCCATCTCATAGCGGTCTTCTCAGATGTCTCTATTTGACAAAATTTATCTCCAACATTTCTCAAAATATATCTGGAAGATTCTATGTCCAAATCCACATCTGCAGAATCGCTGGGTAGCCACAGGTTGAGTGCTTCATCATCATACTGGTCTGGAGTTGAAAATCCATCTATCCTTAGTACTGCATTCTTACTGAATGCCAGTCTGAGAAAGCAGAAGGGAAAGGTTAATTTAGTGGTACCATATTTATAGGTCATATGCTACAACAATAACTGTACAATTAATAGTTTACTGTTTTCTATAACCATAAATGATCTCAGAAATTATAGCACAGAGGTGGCAGTTCGGCTCATTGTACCTGCCTTCAACTAGAGCAATCTACTGAAAAATCATTTGCTTGCCCTCTCTGTATTCTTTTGTATGTTCATTTTCAAATACCTATACAATTCCATTTTAAATGATGTTATAATGTCAGCATCAATTGCCACTTATAGTAAAGCACTCCACGTACAAAAAATGTGGGGGAAAATGTCCTTACCCATTGTTCTTCTCGTGCTAATCCTCAGTCTGTGTCTCCTTGTTACCAATTCAACAAACAGTGGAAAAAATCTTTCACGAGTTAACCCCTCAAATCCTATCATCATTTTGAACATCTCTATTAGGTCTTTTCTTAACCTTAGTGAGAAAAGCACCAGCTTTTGAACATGTCCTCGTAACTGTAGGCCCTGAAATTCCAGTCGGAGGCTTCTTTCGGGCGAATGCCTCCAACTGGAGAATTTTTACAAATTTACCTGGTGGTCCCAGAGGTGCCTGGGATTCTGGTAGGGAGCCTTCTCTTCCTGCGCTGCGAAGCGCACTCCCGTCCTCGAGGTCCGGACGCAGAAGGTGCAGTCACGTTTAATTGCACAACCACAGCATTTTCATTAACAGCAATGAGAACTCCATATCTACGAGTTCTCATTGCTATTAATGAGAAAAAAATAAACACACTAAACATCATAATAAAAAATCCACATCTCACATAATTAAAATTAATTGACATTAAAGTTAATAAATGTCTTTGAAAAAATATATATTTTTCCGATTTAAAAAAAAAAGTGTTTTTTAATTATGGTTTAAAATAAACTTACCCGAGTGGGCAGAGTTTTTAAACAATAAAATGTGTTTTTTAAATTTTATTTTATTATATTTTTGTATGTTTTAAAACTTTTATGCCTGTAACAGTAGGCTATGTGCCTGCTTTCATCAGACGCAAGAGTTTTCAGGACATCCGCTGGGCAAGATATGGGTAAATACTGCAATCTTGCCCATGCGGATGCCCTAGCTGTGGCAATATGGAGGATCTGTCAAGCTGGAGTTTGGCAGATCGGTAAAGCCGGTTTTCAGCGCATGTGCAATGAGCGCTAAAAACCGGCTTTTGCGATGCCTTCCCAGGTCCGTACAGACTCCGTATGGACCCGGGGAAGGCTGGGATTTCGAGGCCATTATGTCTCATTCTCAGTTTTGTTCTAATGGCTTTTCTATATTCTTTTCGTGGTTCTAACATCCTTGCTATAAGAGGGTCATAATTGCACATCATCGTATTAGTCATTATACTCAGTAATTCTTTGCCTAAAACAGGGTCTATGTACTTGATTAATGGACAAAATGATTTTGTTCCAATGTCACGTTTACCATTTTTAATGTAATAATTCTTGGATCCACTGAAAATATCACAGTATATATGACAGAGACTGGAAAACAAGACGGACTATGAAAGCTGGCCATTTAATTTCTATATTGGAGAATCACAAACTATTTTCACCTAGACTTCTACCAAGATTCCCTCTATCGAATGCAAATAGACAAATATTGCAACAAAATTCAGTATCTCTGTTATTTGTTTTGTATACCACAGTATTTCGAATCTAATTTCTCCTGATTAAATTAAACGGAACAATGTGTTTATTATGGTATCAAAAAGCAGGGGAGAGACTGAATTGTGTCCCACATTCTCACTGGCTAGCCTAAATAAGATCCTTTCATGCAACCTCTCTGATGTTGTACTTGGTCACCTTCATCTCCCATCTGACTATCCCCGATTTGAGGTGTTCTTAGCTTCCAAAGGCGAGCAACTCCAGTGGAAGGCCCTAATTTTGGGCCACCTTGCTGGGACTGCTGAGGACTTGGTTGCATGCTATTACATTGTACAGTGGCTTCTGTTTCATCGGCTCCTCCACTGACTGCCCCTTTAAGTGGCATCACACTTCCATTATTCGAGGGGTTGCTTTTTCGGTCAGCCAGAACATGGGGAAAGCAGACTGGAGGACCTCCTGGTGGATGATCTTAGCCTACCCAATTCAACCACCCATAATTCTAGGATACATACAATCACTTGGCAGGATCAGAGTTGCCGGTCCACATATTGAGCTACAGCATGCAGTCTGGTGAACTTTGAAAGCCACAGTGCGGTGTGTGCTCTCCATGACCAGTGGACACATGGTATTTTTGTTCCAACTCCCCCTTCATCTCCTGTCGTGCCTCATCTGCCAAAGGCCAGCACTTCGAGTGGTCGGCCCTGTCTTTGGGCTTTCTAACGAGAACTGCTATGGACTTGGGATAGTGGATACTACACAGCACAGTGGCCTGTAACAGGCTACGCCATTTCACAGACACCTCCCATGACAGCTCAATTCATGGCAATAAGGGGACCGAACTCCATCGATACGTGCAACCCTAGAGGCCAAATCAACTCTTCCATTAATTGAGTGTGTTGCTTTTAAATTCTGGTTTAATTTTTCCCCCCCCCCCAACCTTATTTATTTTCAGTCACCTAGCATTCTAAAACTGATGATACAAAACACATCACTAGGATCCTCCAACTGTGATGCATCCTAGGGCTTTCCCAAGTATCACAATTACACAGGTCTACAACAAAAGAAGACCCATCATGCTATACACATTTGCTGTTACTTCTTCTCAGACGTCGTCCTACATCTATCCACCTTAAAAATCACCTGTCCCATTTAAGCTATCTACATAATTTGCCCAAATCTCTCCACGCTAGCTCCTTTATTTTTGTCAAATGTCAAAAAAGCTTTGTCTCATCAGCATGACTTTTCCTCATTTTCCTCCCTTCCCAAAATTTTTTTCTCCCAATCAGTTATGCTCCTTAACCTAGCACCGAAGAAAACAACACACCATTTGGGGTTTCCCAGCTATGGGTACAAATCAGTCCATCTTCCCTGATAAAGATGGAATTCCCCACTGCTATCACTTGCCTCTTCTCACTGTTAGCTTATCTTATTTCCTCTTTTGCACCATGCTAACTTAGTTCTGCTCTCGCTTAGCCATTACTCTGTCTATGTCCTTCTCAACATACATGTCAAAAACTTTATACCTATTGGACAAGTCCAGAACAACACAGTTTTCCTGCACAGCTTCCTTTTGTGCAGACTGTGGATCTGTCATTTATTTCCTCCCCCACCCCACACCCCTTTATATCTCTATTCGTTTCTTTCATGGGTTGATCACCTTCCAGAATGTACGTTCCAGAACCTTTTGCTCCTCACATATGTTTCAGAGTGCAGCCAACTAGACATCAAACTCAGTATTACATGTCCAACCAACACAATTTTTGTATTTGTACTCCTGATACTCCACAGACCATAAATATCTCAAATCACGCAGCGGCACAGAAACAGGCTATTCGGTCCAACCAGTCCATACCGGCATTTATGCTCCACTCGAGCCTCCTCTCGTCATTCCTCATCTAAATTTATCAGCCTAACCCTCTATTGCCATTTCCCTCAAATACTTGTCTAGCCTCCCCTTAAATGCATCTATACTATTCGCTTCAACCACTCCCTGTGGTAGCGAGTTCCACATTCTCAACACTCTCTGGGTAAAGAATTTTCTTCTGAATTCCCCATTGGATTTCTTGGTGACGATCTTATATTGATGGCCACTAGTTATGCTCTTCCTCACAAGTGGAAACATTCTCTCTGTATCCACTCTATAAAACCTTTCATAATTTTAAAGACCTCTATAGGTCACCCCTCAGCCTATCCGCCGACACCACACCCCCGCGCCCCCCCCCACCCCGCCAAGAGAAAATAGACCCATCCAGTTCATCCTTATCTGATATATATTCCCTCGAATTTTTGGTATTATCCTTGTAAATCTTCTCTGCACAGTGTGTCTATCCTTTTTATAATATGGTAACCAGAACTGTACGCTACGCTGTACTCCAAGAGTAGTTTAACGAAGGCTCGATAAAGGTTTAATATAACTTCTCAATTCTATACCTCTAGAAATAAACCCTAATGCTTGGTTTACTTTTTTTTATGGCCTTGCCAACCTGTGTTGCAACTTTTAGTGATTTGTGTATTTGTACTCCGAGATCCCTTTGTTCCTCTACCCCACCCAGACTCGCACCCTCCAAGTAATGTGACCTCCTTATTCTTCCTACCAAAATTAAACTCACATTTATCTGTGTTGAACTAAATTTGCCAATTATATGCCCATTCTCCAAGTTTATTAATGCCCCCCTGTAATTTGTTGCAGTCCTCCTCAATTTGGTGTTATCCGCAAATTTAGAAATTGTGTTTTTTTGATTCAAAAGTCTAAATTATTAATATCAATTGTGAACAACAGTGGTCCCAGCACTGATCCTTGTGGAACACCACTACCCACCTTCTGCCACTGTGAATAGCTACCCTTTACCCCAACTCTCTGCTTTCTGTCTTGAAACCAGCTAGCTATCCATTCTGCTCCTTGTCCCCTGACACCGCATTCTCTGACCTTGTTCATCAGTCTATTGTGGGGTACCTTATTGAAAATCTAGATGAATTACATCTACTGCATTACCATTGTTTACTCTCGGTTACCTCTTCAAAAAATTCAATTGGTCAAGCAAGACTTTCCCTTTTGAAATCCATGCTGACTATTCATTATATTTTTGGGTTCCAGTTGTTCTTCTATGTTCTCCTTTAGTAGGGATTCCATTATTTTTCCTGCCACCGATGTTAAGCTGACTGGTCTATAATTCCTTGGACATGTTCTATCCCCCTTCTTAAATATAGCTATTACATTAGCTATCCGCCAATCCTCTGGCACTACACCTTTTTCTAATAGATTATTTTAAAATGGGTGGATGCAATCTATCCAAACTCTAAGTTTGATTAGTTTATTTAATATATCCCCTCTTTATTTTAAATGCACTTATCTCATTACTAATCTCATCATCCAATGTCATGTCCTCCTTGGTAAATACTGAAGCAAAATAATTATTTAATATTTCTGCCATCTCTCTATTGTTACCTGTGGTATTAATAGTCCCTTATTAGCCCTATTCCCATCCCAACCTATTGATGTGCCTGTAAAATATTTTACTATTTTGTTTCATGTTCCTTGATAATTTAATTTCATAGTTCCTCTTTGCCTTCCTAATTGTTTTTTTTTTTATCCACAATTACTAATTCTTCAACTCATTTTCTTAATTAGTTGGCCTGATTCTGCAGATCCTGGCCCACTCACTCAGACTTATGAAGTTAACTTGATTGGTTCGGGTTAAGTCAACATGAAGGAAATAATTTATTTTTGATCTTCAAAGGTCTGCACAATGTAACAACAGCATCAACTTGTCGTCTAGGACCCAAACTCAAGTTTACATACCGGCGGAAATAATAGAATCTGCAGAATACGGCTGACTCACTGAACTCCTCATTCTTCTGATACCGAACCATACGACATTCCCTACACTTTTGAAGATTCGGTGCTATCTCAGAGCACGAGCCATCTTGTAGAAAAGGTTCTCCAGTCTGCTTGAGCTTCTTAACTTTCCGCCAGTCCTTCAACACTGATCGTGGTAAACCATCTGCAAAAGTAAAACAAGTGTCTTGAAGACTACAGTGTAGCAAAATGTTTACACATTATATTTTACTTAAAAGTAGGTGATCACTTTAGGTCTATTTACCCTCCAAAAACCATACAACTGAGAAATCAGACACCCGTTTCTTTTGACCAGCGTTAATACAATTTACATACATAACATAAGAAATAGGAGCAGGTGTAGGTCACTTGGCCCCTCGAGCCTGCTCCGCCATTCAATAAGATCATGGCTGATCTGATCCTGGCCTCAACTCCACTTCTCTGCGCGTTCCCCATAATCCCTTATTCCCTTATCATTCAAAAAGCTGTCTATTTCCACCTTAAATATATTCAAAGACCCAGCCTCTACAGCTTTCTGGGGTAGAGAATTACAGATTCACGATCTTCCGAGAGAAGAAATTCCTCCTCATTTCTGTTTTAAATGGGCGACCCCTTATTCTGAAACTATGCCCCCCTAGTTCTAGATTCCCCCATGAGGGGAAACATCCTCGCTGCATCTACCCTGTCAAGTCCCCTCAGAATCTTACATGTTTCAATAAGATCACCTCTCATTCTTCTAAACTCCAATAAGTACAGGCCCAACCTGCTCAACCTTTCTTCATATGACAACTGCTTCATCTCAGGAATCAACCTCGTGAATCTTCTCTGAACTGCCTCCAATGCAAGTATATCCTTCCTTAAAATAAGGAGACCAAAACTGTATGCAGTACTGCAGGTGTGCTCTTACCAACAAGTTGGAGCAGGACTACCCTATTTTTATACTCCATCTCCCTTGTAATAAAGGCCAACATTCCATTTGCCATCCTGATTACTTGCTGTACCTGCAGGCTAACTTTTTGTGTTTCATGTCCAAGAACCCCCAAATTCCTCTATACTACAGCATTTTGTAATCGCACCCCATTTAAATAATAATTTGCTTTTTTATTTTTCCGACCAAAGTGGATAACCTCATATTTTCCCACATTATAGTCCATCTGCCAAATTTTTGCCCACTTACTGAGCCTACCTATATCCCTTTGTAGATTCCTTGCATCCTCCTCGCAACTTGCTTTCCCACCTATCTTTGTATCATCAGCAAATTTGGCTACGTAATACGCAGTCCCTTCATCAAAGTCATTAATATAGAGCCTCGATGAAGATGTTGATGATGGCTTGGAGTTCAGCCTCTGCATGTGCGCAAACGCAAGCGTCGTCCGCGTACTGTAGTTCGATGACAGAGGATGGGACGGCTTTGGATCTGGCCTGGAGGCAACGAAGGTTGAACAGGTTCCCACTGGTTCTATAGTTTCGTTCCACTCCAGCAGGGAGCTTAAGTGTGAGATGGAGCATTGCAGCGAGGAAGATCAAGAAGAGGAAGTAGTAAAAGAGGAAATAGCAGACGCCTTGACCATCATTTTCCAGTCCTCTTTGGATCTGGGCAAGGTGTCGGAGGATTGGAGGACTGCTAAAGTAGTACCCTTGTTTAAGAAGGGAGAAAGGGATAGGCCGAGTAATTACAGGTCTGTCAGCCGAACCTCAGTTGTGGGAAAATGATTGGAAAAAATCCTGAGACAGGATAAATCTGCAATTGGAAAGGCAAGGATTAATTAGGGACAGTCAGCACAGATTTGTCAAGGGAAGATCATGTTTGACGAAACTGATTGAATTTTTTGAGGAGGTAACCAAGAGGGTCGATGAGGGTAGTGTGTACGATGTAGTATATATCGACTTTAGCAAGGCTTTTGATAAGGACCCATATGGTCGACTGGCCATGAGGATTAAAGCCCATGGGATCCAGGACAAAGTGGCAAGTTGGATCCAAAATTGGCTTGGAGGTGGGAAGCAAAGGGTAATGAGTGATGGATGTTTTTGTGACTGGAAGGATGTTTCCAGTGGGGTTTCGCAGGGCTCAGTACTGGGACCCTTGCTTTTTGTGGTATATATCAACGATTTAGATTTGACTATTGGGAGTATGATTAAAAAGTTTGCAGACGACACTAAAATTGGCTGTGTGGTTAATAATGAAGAGGAAAGTCATGGGCTGCAGGAGGATATCAATCTACTGGTCAGGTGGTCAGAGCAATGGCAAATGGAATTTAATTCAGAGAAGTGTGAGGTGATGCACTTTGAGGGGGCTAATAAGAAAAGGGTATACACATTAAGCGGCAGGCCACTTAATAGTGTAGATGAACAAAGGGACCTTGGAGTGCTTGTCCACAGATCCCTGCAAGTAGCAGGCCAGGTGGATAAAGTGGTTAAGAAGGCATACGGAATGTTTGCCTTTATTGGCTGAGGCATAGAATATAAGAGCAGGGAGGTTATGCTTAAATTGTATAATACTTGGGTTAGGCCACAGCTGGAGTATTGCGTGCCGTTCTGGTCGCCGTATTATAAGGAAGGACGTGATTGCACCAGATAGGGTGCAGAAGAGATTTACTAGGATGCTGCCTGGAATGGAGAACCTTAGTTATGAGGACAGATTGGATAGTCTGGGTTTGTTCTCATTGGAACAGAGGAGGTTGAGAGGAGACCTCATTGAGGTGTACAAAATATTGAGGGGCCTGGACATAGTGGATAGTAAGGGTCTATTTCCATTGGTGGAGGGGTCTATTACGAGGGGGCATAGTTTTAAGCTGGTTGGTGGAAAGTTTAGAGGGGATTTGAGGGAGGGAGGGGGCTTCTTTACACAGAGGGTTGTAGGGATCTGGAACTCGCTGCCCGGAAGAGTGGTGGATGCAGAAACCCTCACCACTTTTAAGAGATGGTTGGCTGAGCACTTAAAGTGGCGTAACCTGCAGGGTTACGGACCTAGAGCTGGTAATTGGGATTATACTGGATGACCCTTTGTTGGACGGCGCAGATATAATGGTAAGTACTGCAGGGAATAGAATACGGTCAGGGTGATCGCCTAGATGAGTCAGAGAGCAATTTTCCCAGATGTTTTTCTCCCTAAATTGGCCTGGGTTTTTAAATCTGGTTTTTGCCTCTCCCAGGAGATCACATGGCTCCGGTTGGGGTGGAGTGGAGAATTTTTCAGTATAAGGGGTGTCGCAGTTGTGTGAGGCAGATTGGTTGGGCTGGGTGCTCTTTGCCTTTCCGTCATTGTTCATAGGTTTAGATGTGCCCTTTCGGGCCGTTGCGGACACGCTGGGCCGAAATGGCCTCCTGCTGCGCTGTAAATGTCTATGTTTCTAAGAGGGTTGGCGCAATGATGCAGCCCTGCTGGACCCCGGTTCAGACGTGGATTGGGTCTGTGGTGGATCCATTGGTCAGGATCACGGCTTGCATGTCGTCATGGAGCAGGCGGAGGATGGCGACAAACTTTTGGGGCAACTGAAAGGGAGAAGGACACTTCATAGTCCCTCGCAGTAACAGTGCCAAAGGCCTTTGCGAGGTCAAAGGCGGCTATGTACAAGGGTTGGTGCTGTTCCCTGCATTTCTCTTGCAGTTGTCGTGCCATGAAGATCATGTCCGTTGTACCCCTTAGTGGATGGAATCTGCATTGTGACTCTGGGAGGAGCTCTTCAGCCACAGGGAGAAGATGGTTGGGGAGGATTCTAGCGATGACTTTCCCAGTGGCCGACAGCAGGGAGATTCCTCTGTAGTTGCTGCAGTCAGACATGTCCCCTTTTTTAAAGATGGTCACGCTTGTGTGATGGTCATCGAGGCGTACAAAAGCATGGGCCTTACACTAAACATCCGTAAGACAAAGGTCCTCCACCAACCCGTCCTCGCCGCACAGCACTGCCTCCTCAGTCTTCAAAATCCACGGTGCGGTCTTGGACAACGTGGACCACTTTCCATACCTCGGGAACTGACCATCAGCAAAGGCAGACATCGACGACGAGGTCCAACACTGCCTCTAGTGCGCCAGCACAGCCTTCGGTCTCCTGAGGAAGAGAGTGTTCGAAGACTAGGCCCTCAAATCTGGCACCAAGCTTCTGGTCTCGAGGGCTGTAGTGATACCCACCCTCCTGTATGGCTTAAAGACGTGGACCATGTACAGTAGACACCTCAAATCGCTGGAGAAATACCACCAACAATGTCTCCGTAAGGTCCTGCAAATCCCCTGGGAGGATAGATGCACCAACGTCAGTGTCCTCGATCAGACCAACATCCCCAGCATCGAAGCACTGACCACATTCGACCAGCTCTGTTGGGCAGGCCACATTGTCCGCATGCCTGACACGAGACTCTCAAAGCAAGCGCTCCACTCAGAATTCCTGCACAGCAAGCGATCCCCAGGTGGGCAAAGGAAACATTTCAAGGACACCCTCAAAGCTTCCTTGATAAAGTGCAACATCCCCACTGACACCTGGGAGTCCATGGCCAAAGACTGCCCTAAGTGGAGGAAGTGCATCAGAGAGGGCGCTGAGCACCTCGCGTCTCGTTGCAGAGAGCATGCAGAAAACAAGCGCAGGCAGCGGAAGGAGTGAGACGTCCCATCCACCCTTTCCTTCAACCACTGTCCGTCCAAGCTGTGACATAAGACTGTAATTCCTGAATTGGACTGTACAGTCACCTGAGATCTCACTTTTAGAGTGGAAGCACGTCTTCCTCGATTTTGAGGGACTGCCTATGATAGATAATATAAACTGCAAATAGTGGAGGCCCCAGCACTGATCCCTGTGGTACACCACTAGTTAGTTTGCCAACCTGAAAATGATTCTTTCCTACATTTGTAAAAATGATCTGATAAGAGGAACTTGAGTAGTAGTTTCGAGTGTGGTTGACAACAGCCTATGCACCTTTGTCGAGTTCCCCTGAGTAAAGTCTCTTTTACAATTGATTTGAGGTATTTTTTTCTGGGAAGCACTGGAGTCCTCCCTTGAATAGAGTATGGAAACAAGAGGGATGTCTTAAAAAATTACCAAACACTGGAATAAGCTTTTCATGACTGGGGACACAGTGCTAAAGAAAGTACCTAATTGGAGGCTTAGTGACCAACATGTTACTGTTTTGTCCTGCAAAAAAATTAGCGTCAGTGGGTTCACTCAGAACTCTGACCCACTTACTTTTGAGATTGTGTGTTAAAGTCAATCTAGATCAATACTTGATGCAAAC